>NC_074686.1:22361223-22458723 GCF_029448725.1 Salvelinus fontinalis
TAGTTGCACCACACTTTCCCAAACCATCTTGCTGTTCAATGTGTACATGGATGTTTTTACTGCAGTGCTTTGTGTTTTATGTTGTAAATGTGTCTGCTACTTTGTGTTGTAACATTTTTGGCCAGGTCTCTCTTGTAAAAGAGATAGTCTCATTGAGATGAACAAAGCTGCTAAAATGAAATACAAATATATTCTATTTAAAACTACTGTATGTTCTGTTACAAAATGAGACGGCTTTATGGAGCAAGGGGTCTGCAATGTAACCACAATGTTATAGTGCCATTTTATTATTATGAGTGACAATATCTCAGATAAGTTCATGGAGAGGTCTGTATTCTAATTGTCACGTCCTGACCATAGTGCTTATGTGTTTTGCTTGTTTTAGTGTTGGTCAGGGCGTGAGCTGGGTGGGCATTCTATGTTGTGTGTCTAGTTTGTCTGTTTCTGTGTTCAGCCTAATATGGTTCTCAATCAGAGGCAGCTGTCTATCGTTGTCCCTGATTGAGAATCATGTATAGGTGGCTTGTTTTGTGTTGGGAATTTGTGGGTGGTTGTTTCCTGTGTCAGTGTTTGTGCCACACGGGACTGTGACGGTTGGTTCGTTTGTTGTTTTGTATTTTGTCTAGTTTTCGTGTTATTAAATCATGGAAACTTACCACGCTGTACATTGGTCCTCCGATCCTTCTCGCCTCTCCTCGTCCGATGAGGAGGACGACTTAGACTGCCGTTACACTAATGGGATGGACACGTGCTCTACATCGCAGTTTCCTTAGGTTAACCTTTTAAATGCTTTGTGAAACTGTCCTGATACTATAAGGATTCCTAAAGTGGTAGAGCCATAGTTTAAATAGTGCTTTGAAATACTGTCCATTAACAAATGCCTAACAATACCTGGTATTTCACTCAGTTTATGGTGAGTTGTCTGTGTTCTCCTCTATTCACTTGGAATTGAATAGGGAGAATAATGGGAGAAATTAACAAAGTAGACACAGAGGTTGTATTACACAGCTGCAATGAGTTATGTTACCTTGGCTTAGTCCTCTTCAGCCGTTTTGCTATCATTCCGAGGATGAGGTTGAGGGGGCCTCTTTCTCTCTCTGTGCAGTCCTTCAGAGGCTCTCTCATCTCCTCTCCCCTCCTCTCTCCTACGCTCTCGACTCCTCCCTTCCTCTCCTCGATGTCAGTGGAATATTAAAATCAAAAGAAAGTCAGAAAGAACCAGTCCTTTCATCTACTGTAAAGGAAAGTCGACCAGAACATGGCTCAGAAATATAGATAAATATTAAGAGTCATCCTTTGTACTCTATCACCACAGTGATGACCCTCCCTTCTCCCCTCCTGCAGAGCATATGCTGCATTTCAGAGATAATAATACATCATCTATATTATAAACTGTGTTGTTTGTATCCTGGATGCTGATTGGACGAGCAGGGTTCTAAGCAGTGCATTATTGGCCATCACAGACACACCTATGCCTGCTAAAGGTTCCATCTGAAAATGATCGCCGCGCTTCCATAGGAATATCATGTTTATGTTGCTTTCCTAATCATCTGTTATATTTATCAGCCTAGCATTTAGTTTGGTACAGTGGGGGTTAATATAAGCCGTCTGCCTGTCTGGCCTAGGAAGATTTTGTTCACTTTTGAAATGCGAACTCCCCTGTAGAGAACGAGTGAACGATGTGCACTGCGCGGACTAGACACTTTTTTGTATGCCAGGCAAAATCATGCATCAACATTGTTATCATGGATATATCCAAGTAAATTGCAAGAGAAGAAAAGCTAAAACAAACAAAAATGCAGCTACCCACTGTGCACACCATGTAATTTCAACGTGGACTTTTGGATCATATTTGGTGGAGACATTGATCAATGAGATTTCAACCTTTATTCACCCACTCAAAAAGACAAACAGAAGTTTGATGAATTCCTAATCTGTTATGACTATGCTTTCAGCCATCTAAAAGCAAAACCAAATTCCAATGGAAAAACATATTTTACTTTAGTTGTCATATTGTCAATAGGACAAAATCAAATCAAACTTTATTTAAAGTGCATTTTAAATTTGAATAGATTTAGTCTTATTCTTTAACTTAGATTTTTGGTTGAGACAAACTGGATATTGAATTGTGTTATCGCGTCATCACATAGCACGGCCTCTTGTGCCTTATTGCTTAAGTATACCCTAATTTGGTTTTCCTCTAAAACATCAAACATAGCAGTATGAGATGGCATAAGACAGAGAAACAAAAATAAACAGTAGGTGACAACCAGGGGTGTCTGATTATAACACAGAAACACAAACAACCAGGGGTGTCGGATTATAACACAGAAAGACAAACAGACAGGGGTGTCGGATTATAACACAGAAAGACAAACAACCAGGAGTCTCTGATTATAACACAGAAAGACAAACAGACAGGGGTGTCGGATTATAACACAGAAAGACAAACAACCAGGAGTCTCTGATTATAACACAGAAAGACAAGCAACCAGGTGCGTCTGATTATAACACAGAAAGACAAACAACCAGGGGTGTCAGATTATAACACAGAAAGATAAACAACCAGGGGTGTCAGATTATAACACAGAAAGACAAACAACCAGGGGTGTCTGATTATAACACAGAAAGATAAACAACCAGGGGTGTCAGATTATAACACAGAAATACAAACAACCAGGGGTGTCAGATTATAACACAGAAAGATAAACAACCAGGGGTGTCAGATTATAACACAGAAAGACAAACAACCAGGGGTGTCAGATTATAACACAGAAAGACAAACAACCAGGTGTGTCTGATTATAACACAGAAAGACAAACAACCAGGGGTGTCTGATTATAACACAGAAAGACAAACAACCAGGGGTGTCTGATTATAACACAGAAAGACAAACAACCAGAGGTGTCTGATTATAACACAGAAAGACAAACAACCAGGGGTGTCTGATTATAACACAGAAAGACAAACAACCAGGGGTGTCTGATTATAACACAGAAAGACAAACAACCAGGGGTGTCGGATTATAACACAGAAAGACAAACAACCAGGGGTGTCAGATTATAACACAGAAAGACAAACAACCAGGGGTGTCTGATTTTAACACAGAAAGACAAACAACCAGGGGTGTCAGATTATAACACAGAAAGACAAACAACCAGGGGTGTCTGATTATAACACAGAAAGACAAACAACCAGGGGTGTCTGATTATAACACAGAAAGACAAACAACCAGGGGTGTCTGATTATAACACAGAAAGACAAACAACCAGGTGTGTCTGATTATAACACAGAAAGACAAAAAAACAGGGGTGTCTGATTATAACACAGAAAGACAAACAACCAGGGATGTCTGATAATAACACAGAAAGACAAACAACCAGGGTTGTCTGATAATAACACAGAAAGACAAACAACCAGGGATGTCTGATATTAACACAGAAATGCAAACAACCAGGGGTGTCGGATTATAACACAGAAAAAAAAGAAAGTCAAACAGGAGTAAGTGAAGTGATGAGAAAGTAAAATAGTTTTTCTGCAGTATAACTGTTTGTACTGTAGAGCGTATTGTTTTTCTGACTCGACTACCAATAATCCTCTTGATATGCAATGTCCAAATCAATTACAGTACAGAGCAACCCACTACAGACAGTGCAGTCTGCTCAGTCAAAAGGCATTAGATGCCGTCTCTAAACCAGCAGACAGCATTGACAGAGTTACATAAGCATTGAGCAAAGAGAGATACAATATAATACATTCAGCACTAAATTAAGACTGATAGGGCATATAGAGGAAGTGAACTTCTGTCAAAAACAGTGAACTTACTTGTCTACTCTTTCGAGATGGAAAGAACCAGTCTGGTAATAATAAACAACACCTGATAATAACCAGGAAAAACATGAAGCTGACTGTAAAAGAAGAGGAAAGAGAGAGAGAGAGCTTAAAGAATAGGAGCAGTAGTGTTCCATGCATTGCTTCTGTACTGTGAGGAGTGTTCAGATGCCAGCCAGGTTAGTTAAAAACCTTTTCTCAATAGGGGGTGCTGTTGGGGCTTTGTAATATTTACGCTCCCAAATTAAACTACCTCGTACTCAATTCTTGCTCGTACAATATTATTATTACTATTGGATAGAAAACACCGTTTGAATTATTTCTCTGAGTGAAACAGAACTCAATTCTGCAGCACATTTCCTGTCAGGAAGTGAGATTTCTGAAATCGAGGTCCCTGTTCTAGAGTCAGTTTATAAGTCCCCATGCAAGCTATGGGGCTACATGCACTGCATACGCCTTCCTCTAGATGTCAGTAAGCGGTGAAAATTTGAATGGACTGGATTGCGCAATCTGGGACACTATAAAGGCTCATGGAACGGAAGTACCGTCCTTTTCAACGGGGCGCTTGGCGCAAGAGGGACATCACAATGGCGTCTTGAAAAGCTTTCGTTTTAGCAGTTCTGTATCTCCGGCTCTGATTTAATTAGATTTTTGTCTTAAAAACTTCATAAGGTAGTTAATTTAAACCGACTTATAGCAGTTTATATCAGTTTATTGCGATTTTCTGGGGTTTCTTTGTCACACGCTATCACGAGTTGGACACGTCTCAGGCGGAGGGCTAGCATTAGCTGCTATTTCTACAGGAGAAGAGGACATCTTTCAACCAAAAGACGATTGTTCTGGAGAAAGGACACCTTGCCCAAGATTCTGATGGAAGCTCGGCAAATAGTAAGCAATCTTTATGTTGTTAATTCGTATTTATGTTGACAAATGTTAAATAATAATTCCGCCATAAATTTCGGTGCGGTCTCGCTTTAGCGCACGCTGTATGTTGAAGTAACGTTAATTTTAAAAATGTAACACAGCGATTTCATTAAGAACTAATTTGTCTTTCATTTGCTGTCCAACCTGTATTTTTTAGTCAAGTTTTGGATTAGTTACTGATTAGAATAGGTGCCTCTCCAAAGATTTCTCCCAACATTTTCTGGGCAGCTTGGCAACTTTTCTCATTGTATAACCACGATTTGTGCCACTAGATATGCACATTTTCGAACAAACTCTATATGCATTGTGTAACATGATGTTATAGGACTGTCATCTGAAGAATTCTGAGAAGGTTAGTGAAAAAAGTTATATATTTTGGTGGTTTATACGTTATCGCTATTTTTGGCTTGAATCAATGCTGTTGTGATGTTTGCTATTGTGGTAAGCTAATATAACGCTATATTGTGTTTTCGCTGTAAAACACTTAGAAAATCTGAAATGTTGGCTGGATTCACAAGATCTGTGTCTTTCATTTGCTGTACGCTGTGTATTTTTAAGAATGGTTTTATGATGAGTAATTAGGTAATACACGATGGTCTCTGTAGTTATTCAAGTTGCTTTGGTGAGAGTTGTGATGGTGGCTGCAATGGTAAACTATGATTTATACCTGAAATATGCAAATGTTTCTAACAAAACATATTTATTGTATAGCATATGTTATCAGACTGTCATCTGATGAAAGTGTTTCTTGGTTAGTGGCTATTTATATCTTTATTTCGTCGAATTTGTGATAGCTACTGATTTAGTAAGAAAATGGTGGAGTAAAAAAAGTGGTGTCATCGTGGTTAGCTAATAGATTTACATATTGTGTCTTCCCTGTAAAACATTTTAAAAATCAGAAATGATGGCTGGATTCACAAGATGTGTGTCTTTCATCTGGTGTCTTGGACTTGTGATTTAATGATATTTAGATGCTACTATTTACTTGTAACGCTATGCTAGGCTATGCTAGTCAGCTTTTTTACTGGTGGGGGTGCTCCCGGACCCGGGATTGGGAGGAAGTAGAAGTTAACTCATGTGTTGTGATGGAACGGTGTGTACTAGGCTGGGCTAGTATAACCTATCACACTGAGAAACAGGCAGGTCACCTCACCCCCGCACAGAGTTCCAGGCAAAGCTCTCCATCAGAGAGACAGAGACAGAGAAGAAGAGGCGAGAGAGATGAAGAGAGATAGAGAGGGAGAAAGAGAGAGACTGATGGATGGATGGGGATGCAGAGCCTTGTGAACTGCAGAGCACTGGAATAACACAGGTCCATTATCGAGTGGCCCTCAGCCATCATCTCATCCCATCTTCTATCCTTTTTGATTTCTTCCTTTCCTCTTTCCAGTCTTCATAGGTTATACCACAGGAAAGAACACCATTAAATATCATATTTTCCATCGCTGTCCCTTTTGATATCCTCACTGCCTTGAGCTATCATCGCTGGTGGAGAGATACATTTACCACACGACAGATTTGTCATTATGAAGTGATACCTTCATGGCAGTTCAATCACCTGCTCTTGACGTAATCGATGATCCTCGCTATATTGAATTGGATGTTTTCCTAAACGTTGCTTTTTAATTGTTTCTAGAATACCATTTATAAGATGTTCTCCACAGAGCTGTATAGATATCGTATTATCAGAGAGAGTAAATGCATGGTGTATAATCTCAATGAATGTAAGGGTTTCGTCATGTGAAGAGCAATTTGATTTTAATGTGTTGTTTTAATGTGATGTTTTAATATGATGTAAAGTCATGCTAAATATAAGAAGAGGAATTCACACTGGGACACACACACACACACTGTGAAACACACTATGACACACACACTGCGATACAGACACAAATAAATCTCCACACGCCTTCAGTGTTAGAACGAGGAGAGTATTAATTGATTCATGTGTCTATCCACTCCGCTGCATGACGGGATCCATTTAAAAACGACAGGCCTTTAGACAGGGACAGTGGGGAAGAGGATAAGAGCTCTATTTGCGGTAGCAGCAGCAGTAGCAGCAGCAGTAGCAGCAGTAGCACTGCATGCCATTGCAATCACCATCTTGATGCTTTTCCAAGATGTCGCCATACACACACAGAAACACACACACCAAAATGCTGCCAATCTGCCAGGGCGCCAGGCCAGGACCAGCTGCATACGCACTCAAGTAAAATCCTGGCCGAACCGAAACACATAAGCCACGCTGTCATCACTAAAACCCTGGCCGGCTGGAAAGCTCTGGAAAACCCAAAACATTCTGTGACATTTGAGAAGTCCGACTATGACAGGGACCTGTGTAGGGGCTATAAGGGGCCACTCTGGTGCCAGGGCCCAAGGGGGTGGTGTGTGGTGTGTGTGTGTGAGCTGCAGTGTGGCAGGCATCCTGCTTCTCCTAAGACCATCTGTCTCCTCAAACCAACAAGTTGGACATGTGCGCCAAAGAATTCAGTTTCAGAATGATTTAGCATTGGCTCTCAGTACTGGCTCTGTCTGGCACTGAGTACCAGCTTAGTTCCTACCAGTAAGCCAGCAAGTGTATGAAGAGGCACAGACACACAAGTCTGCGACGATGTTTGACCTAACAGGTATCCATCAGATGTGACAGTTAAAATACAACATAAATAGTATAAAAAACAAGACAGGTAATAGTCAATTGAAGATATCCAGGTGAGTGTCTTACCTGCTTCCTGTGACTCTCTTGGTAGCCTGTCTCTTCCTCTTCTCATTCACCCAGCAACAAAGGAGCCTGGGAGCAGCCACAACGATGGACACTGCCTGAACATTCGGGTAGGCCTGGAGAGAAAGAGAGAGAAAGAGAGAAAGGAGGAGAAAATTGAGAGAACGATGGAGATCCCAGGAGATGCGTGTTTTTCTGTCCAGGAAAAAAAACAACACAATGGCTGAACCATCTCCAGGTGTGTGTAATCGGACAGAAACAGATGCAGAGAGAATAGTTTTGTCTGCATGGATCCTGTTTCTCTCAACACAATGGGGATTTTGTTATATACCCATCATTCCATTTCATACACTCATTCATACTGTAGGCATCCAACAGTAACAACAAACACTGTAAGACTCCCTTGTGGAAAGTCAGTAGCCTACTACACACACACACACACACACACACACACACACACACACACACACACACACACACACACACACACACACACACACACACACACACACACACACACACACACACACACACACACACACACACACTCCTACAGTATACACAACCACACTAACCCAGTGTTTCTCAACCCAGTCCCCTGGGACCAACAGCCGTTTGACATAGTTTCTGTGATTTCAACATTAACCTCTAACGAGCCTCTACCCCGGATCCGGGAGCACCCCCCCACACTGATTAGCATCGCTAGCATAGCGTCACAATTAAATAGTAGCATCTAAATATCATTAAATCACAAGTCCAAGACACCTAATGAAAGATACAGATCTTGTGAATAAAGCCACCATTTCAGATTTTTAAAATGTTTTACAGGGAAGACACAATATGTAAATCTATTAGCTAAACACGTTAGCAAAAATCACAATTTTTCTTTGTCCACCATTTTCTCTCAACACCAGTAGCTATCACCAATTCGGCTAAACTAAGATATTGATAGCCACTAACCAAGAAAAAACCTCATCAGATGACAGTCTGATAACATATTTATGGTATAGGATAGGTTTTGTTAGAAAAATGTGCATATTTCAGGTATAAATCCTAGTTTGCCATTGCAGCCAGCATCACAAATCTCACCAAAGCTCCTAGAATTACTACAGAGAGCAACGTGTATTACCAATTTACTCATCATAAAACATTTCTTAAAAATACACAGCACATTGCAATGGACAGACACAGATCTTGTGAATTCAGACAACATTTCAGATTTTCTAAGTGTTTTACGGCGAAAACACAATAAATCGTTATATTAGCATACCACATACGCAAACGTTACCCGAGCACTGATTCTAGCCAAAGAGAGCGATATCGTATCATCGCCAAAATATATTAATTTTTTCACTAACCTTCTCAGAATTCTTCAGATGACACTCCTGTAACATCATATTACAACATACATATACAGTTTGTTCGAAAATGTGCATATTTAGCCATAAAAAAACGTGGTTATACAATGAAAATAGTAGCAAAACAAGCCTGGAAATGTCGGTCGCCATCTTTGAGTGATATAGTTTAATCAATACCTAATCATATACTTGACAAAAAAATACAGGGTTGACAGGAATCGAAAGACAAATTAGTTCTTAAAACCTGTTTGGGCTGCAAGCCCGAATTCGGTACGACAATGACAACAGCTGCAGGGCGCGAAATTCAAAATCTATTTTTTAAAAATATTTAACTTTTACACATTAACAAGTCCAATACAGCATTTGAAAGATAAACATCTTGTCAATCCAGCCAACATGTCCGATTTTTTAAATGTTTTACAGAGAAAACACCACATATATTTATGTTAGCTCACCACCAAATACAAAAGTGGACAGACACGTATGGATATGATTATGAAGTATGAATTATCATTGAAGTAGCATGCACAAGCCAACCGAAATAAACTAAAACCAACCTAAAGAGCCCAGAAAAAACTACCTCAGATGACAGTCATATAACATGTTACACAATAAATCTATGTTTTGTTCATAAAAAGTGCATATTTTAGCTATAAATCAGTTTTACATTGATGCTACCCAAAAATGCTAACACATAGCTAGAGTCTGAATCCAGACGGGAGTAGCCAGAGAAAATACATACACCAACGTCGGCTACTAATTACACCTCATAAAACATTTCAGAAAAACATATGGTGGATAACTAATGAAAGACAGATATCGTGTGAATAAAGCCAACATTTCCGATTTTTGAAGTGTTTTACAGCGAAAACACAATATATCGTTATATTAGCTAACAACATAAGCTAGCATAAGGCAGCATTGATTCTAGTCAAGCGCTAGCCTAGCACAGTTAGCAGAGTTAGCATACAACAGTTCGACAGATATATGAAAAAGCATCCCAAATTGGGTCTTATCTTTCTTGATATTCCATCAGAATGTTGTAACGGGGTCCAATGTCCAGTAGAGTCTTTAGTTGGGTTCCAGAACGAATTATTTCCCTCTTTGGTTAGCAGGCACGATAGCGTTGCGGCGCTACACAGCGTTTCTTCAAAAAATTCTTCCGTCGTTTCACATCTAAAGTCCAGAATAAATTGCAATAATATAATTAAAGTATATTGAAAAAACATACTTTAGGATGATTTTGTGACATGTATCAAATAATATCGTAGTCACACATCATATTCACCGTTATCTACCTTGTTCCAGAAGCCGAGACCAAATTATCCTTCGCGCCCGGAATGTTTTTTTAACTGCGCAGGTCTCACAAGAAGGTGTGTTATTCAGTCCATGGACAAGATATTCGACTCCTTTCAATTCTCACTTCCGCATTACAGCCTGACGAACGCCTGTGACGTGTCCCTATGGTCCTAAGTCAAAGGGCCTTTTATAGAGAAGGTCTTAAAGAGACACATCGCATTTTGGAAAACTCAATTCGGCTGGGAAAATGGCTGTAAAAATATTTCTGTTCGACTTAGAGAAACAATTCAAAGCTTTTTAGAAACTACAGACTGTTATCTATCCAACAGTAGTAAATATATGCATATTGGAAAATAAAAAGTTTCTTAGGAGGCCGTTTGAAAATGTGCACACATTTTCCAGTTTTTTCAGCTTGCACAGCGTGCACACATTTTCCAATATTCAGCTTGCAGCCCAAACAGGTTAATGCAATCGCTGATTTACATTTTTTAAATTATCCTTACTTTTCAATACAGGTTGCGCCAAGCGAAGCTATACAAAACAAAATGGCGGCGTGAGCGTTTAACATTTTTTGACAGAAACACGATTTATCATCATAAATTGTTCTTACTGTGAGCTGTTCTTCCATCAGAATCTTGGGCAAAGAATACTTTCTTGGGTCTAATCTTCTTTTGGTCGAAAGATGTCCACTTGTCCGTTGAAATGCCCACTAACGTATGACCGGGACCCCGAAATGTGCCCAGCGCGTCAAAGTGCACAACAAAGCAATGCCTCAAAATCGCACTAAACGGATATAAATTGCTATACAACGGTTCAAATTAACTACCTTATGATGCTGTTAACACCTATAACGGGTAAAAACATGACCGGAGAAATATTACTGGCTAAACTAACGCTTGGAAGGAGTCCGATGTCCTTCGTGCGCAAGGCGCAGGCAGCAAAGGGAAGCTACTTCCGCTATTTGGTGTCTTATAGAGAAACTGATTGCGCAATCGACACCATTCAAAGCGTCATCACGCACTGACATCCAGGGGGAGATGTAAGCAGTGTCTGTTTCTCCATAGCATTTACAGTGAGCTTTAAACTGACTCCAGATCAGTGGCCAAAATGTTTGAAATCTGACTCCCTATCATGAAAAGTGCTGTAGATTGAGTTATGTTTCACTCAGAGACAAAATTCCAACGGCTATAGAAACTATAGAGTGTTTTCTATCCAATAATAGTAATAATATGCATATTGTACGAGCAAGAATTGAGTAGGAAGCCGTTTAATCTGTAATGTAAATTATGCTAATGAGAAAACAGGACCCCCTATTGTCACAAGAAGTTAACAACATTCCCAAACCTGGTGGCCGGAGAGAACGTCTGTTACCACTAGGTAGGCTAAGAAGAAACGTTGAAATAATTTTCCGTTAGACCGAGACATAATCCTTTGTTGATAATTTCCACTCTATAAATTGTTCTGCCATCTATGCATTTCCACTCCGTTATAGAGAGGGGAGGGAGGAGAGATATAAAGAGAAGGGCTCTATTATAACAAACTAAGCGCAGGCGGTGGCGCTGTAGGTTCAGGGGTGTGTCATAAATATCTTTGCTATTTTCACTATCACAATTTTCGGCGCACTTGTTGGCGTTGGCGCGAAAGCGCTGGGTTTTGATGAATACACAAGTTGTGAGTGTGTCGATGCTTGCCCCCTCACTGGCCAATCAGAACGTCCTCCAAGGCGAAATATGTGGTTGCATCAAATTGTGTATTTAGGGTCTTTTATGGATTGCCTTGGAATCAACTCCAATTCCAATGTTAGTCCATTATAGTTTGTTGACTAACTTACAGAAACAAAATAACAAAATGTAGACCTATCTTTGCTAAATACTTTAACTTGAACCCATTAACAGTCCACAAGTAATTGCATGTCTTCAATAGCATTCATACTGATATAGGGGCTAGGCCTACCGTAAATTACATGATGGCTGAGCATGGACATGCCAAACATTGTCAATAATCAATCAGATTACATTAATTATTGATAAGGCCTAAAATGAGAACAAATAATTCTAATGAAATTATAAACAAAACGAAACAACTTGTTTTAAAAGGCTATGTCACACTTACAGGCACAGTCATTTCTCCTTGTGGGCATATACTTTTAAAACATTGCAGACTATGGAGGGTTTTATGCACATCTAAACTTTTCACAGTAGCTGGACAAAGATCCAATATATATATAGAAAGGGAGATTGTCCACTCACCCACACTCCCAAATACGCCTATGCTTTGTGAACATAATCGGAACCATTTTACAGATCAGATCGCATTCCCACATCTCCAGAAGTTGCATTGCAAGCGTGCCACGGACGTTGTCAGCATAAAGCCAGGAAGATTAATTGTTTTAATAAGTTTACCTAAAAACAAGCAATCTTTTGTTTTAGAACAACAACAAAAAAAGTAAAATGTAATGACATCCTAAAATCGTCAGGATAAACAAGACATGCATTGCTGTTGAACCAGCCTTTGTTATAGTAGGCCTAAGGGAGGGCTAGGGTTTTGAACATATAAAAACGGAAAACAAGACATTTTTACAGGTTACAAATGCCCTAAATACGAGGTTCACCAAGGTTCTCATCTCTCATTCCATGATGGACACGGACACGTAGACTACATCAGACCTCCATCCTCTGCCAACTTGCTACCCATGACCCGGCTAGCTGTCTGAATCGCCGTGACCCCAACCAACCTCACTACTCACTGGACCCTTATGATCACTCGGCTAAGCATGCCTCTCCTTAACCTGTTGAGGCTGGGGGCGCTGTTGTCACTATTTATGCTAATCGTGTAATTTTTGAAACGGCTTCCCACAAAATTCTTGATCGTACAATATGCATATTATTATTATTATTGGATAGAAAACAGTCTATAGTTTCTATAGGAGTTGAAATTTTGTCTCTAAGTGGAACAGAACCCATTCTACAGCAATTTCCCTGACATGGAGTCAGATTTCAGAAATGTTGGCCCCTGATCTGGAGTCAGTTAAAAGGCCACAGTTATTGCTATGAGTATACGGACACTGCTTACGTCTTCCCCTGGATGCCTTTACGTGATGACGATTTGAATGGGGTCGATTGCGCGTTCACAGGCACTACAAATTAAAAAACCCTGTAGCTAGGAACTCTTTTCTTGCTGCGTTATGCGCCTGGAGGACATCGACCCGCACTTGTTCCAAGCATTAGTGGAGGGAGTAATATTACTCTGGTCATGTTTCTACTCGTTATAGGAGTTAAAAACATCATAAGGTAGTTAATTTAAAGCGTTTTATAGCAATTTATATCCGTTTAGTGCGATTTTGGGACATTTATTTCTGAAACGCTGTGAATTGCTGGGCACGCTTCCAGTTCATCCCGAACGCAGTTGGCATTTCCACATGGCAAGAGGACAGCTTTCCACCAAAAGACGATTAGACCCAAGAAAGGATCCTTTGCCCAATATACTGATGGAAGAACAGCTCAAAGTAGGACATTTTTATTATGATAAATCGTGTTTCTGTCGAAAAATGTTAGTGGCTTAGGACGCCATGTTTTTTGACGTAGCTTCGCTTGGCGCAAACTGTATTGAAAAGTAAGGATAATTTAAAAAATGTAATTCCGCGATTGTATTAAGAATTAAATTGTCTATCAATCCCTGTCCACCCTATATTTTTTAGTCACGTTTATGAGTATTTATGTATAAGAGTAGATCACTGTCTAATATGGCGCACGGACATTTTCTCACCAGCTGGGCTACATTTCACATTGTCTAACCATGATTTTGGTGGCTAAATATGCACATTTTCGATCAAACTCTATATGGATTGTGTAATATGATGTTACAGGAGTGTCATCTGAAGAATTCTGAGAAGGTTAGTGAAAAAATTAATATATTTTGGCGATGTTGACGTTATCGCTCACTTTGGCTAGAATCAATGCTGGGCTGCTATGTGCTATGTGCTATGCTAATATAACGATTTATTGTGTTTTCGCTGTAAGACACTTAGAAAATCTGAAATATTGTCTGTATTCACAGGATCTCTGTCTTTCGATTAGTGTATGCTGTGTATTTTTACGAAATGTTTGATGATTAGTAAGTAGGTTAACACGTTGCTCTATGTAGTTATTCTAGTCCATTTGTGACGGTGGGTGCAATTGTAACCTATGCCATCTACCTGAAATATGCACATTTTTCTAACAAAACCTATCCCATACCATAAATATGTTATCAGACTGTCATCTGATGAGTTTTTTTCTTGGTTAGGGGCTATAAATATCTTAGTTTAGCCGAATTGGTGATAGCTACTGGTGTTGGTGGACAAATAAAAGATGGTGGATTATGCTAATGTGTTTTTAGGTAATAGATTTACATCTTTACATATTGTGTCTTCCCTGTAAAACATTTTAAAAATCGGACATGTTGGCTGGATTCACAAGATCTGTGTCTTTCATTAGCTGTATTGGACTTTAATGTGTGAAATTTTAAAAATATATTTTTTTTGAATTTCGCGGCTCTGCCTTTTCAGTGGGGGTGGGGGGGGAGTGCCGCTAGCGGCACCCTCAGCCTAGACAGGTTAACTTCTTATGGCTACAAGGGGCAGTATTGAGAAGCCAGTTAAATCGTGCCCATTTCAAACGGCCTCGTACTCAATTTATTTATTATTACTATTGGATAGAAAACACTCTCTAGTTTCTAAAACCATTATTTCTCTGAGTGAAACAGAACTCCTTCTGCAGCACATTTCCTGACCAGGAAGTGGAATGTCAGAAATCGATGCTCTGTTCAACTTCATGCCTATGCATGGGCAATGAACGTAAGAGTCTCCGTACACTTCATACACCTTCCCCTGGTTGTCAAGAGGCGATGAGAGAAGAAATTTCGTGTCTATCTTGGTCTGAGGTGGAATTAAAGCTCTTTGTATGACGTGACTGTCCATTTCCTGTTTCTGGAGAGTGCGAAAGAGGACATGGATTTGCCTTCTGTTTAGCTGTCGTTATGGACGACTAACATCTCCGGTTTAGATTTTATTTGATACATGTGACCATATCATCGTAAAGTATGTTTTTTCAATATAGTTTAATCAGATTATTGAAATTTTTTTGGGAGTTTTGCCGTGTTCCGTTCTCTGACTTTGTTGATGTTGGAGAGATCCGTGCCACTTGGCAAGTGCCCATGCTAAATCAAGAGGGAAATTTGCCGTTCCAGATCCAAACAACGACTGTTCTGGACAAAGGACACCTTGTCCAACATTCTGACGGAAGATCACCAAAAGTAAGAAACATTTTATGATGCTATTTCTAATATCTGTCGTGCATGTGAACTGGTCGACGGCGCCCAAGTGTTTCTGGCTATTGTGGCTACGCTAATATAACGCTATATTGTGTTTTCGCTGTAAAACCCTTGATAAATCGGAAATATTGTCTGGAATCACAAGATGCCTGTCTTTCAATTGCTGTACACTATGTATTTTTCAGAAATGTTTTATGATGAGTATTTAGTTATTTGGCGTTGGTGTCTGTAATTTTTCTGTCTGCTTTCGGTGCAATTTCTGACTGTTGCTGCAATGTAAACTATGATTTATACCTGAAATATGCACATTTTTCGAAAAAAAACATATGCTATACAATAAATATGTTATCAGACTGTCATCTGATGAGGTTGTTTCTTGGTTAGTGGCTATTTATATCTTTATTTGGCCGAATTTGTGATAGCTACTGATGGAGTCAAAAACTGATGGAGTAATAAAAGTGGAGTCTTTTGCTAACGTGGTTAGCTAATAGATTTACATATTGTGTCTTCCCTGTAAAACATTTAAGAAATCGGACATGTTGGCTGGATTCACGAGATGTGTACCTTTCATATGCTGTATTGGACTTGTTAACTTCTTGCAACTATAGGGGGTGCTGTTTTGCATTAGCATAATTTTCTCTACAGATTAAACTGCCTAGTACTCAATTCTTGCTCGTACAATATGCATACTATTGTTATTATTGGATAGAAAACACTCTCTAGTTTCTATAGCCGTTTGAATTATGTCTCTGAGTGAAACAGAACTCATTCTACAGCCCTTTTCCTCCCAGTGTGTGAGATTTAGACATCTTGGCCTCCAGATCAGTTTTAAAAGTCTCTGTAAATCCTATAAGATACAAACACTGCCCACTCCTTCCTCTAGATGTCAGTAAGTGGTGACAATTTGAATGGAGTCGATTGCGCAATCATTGGCTCTATAAATCACCAAATACCGGAAGTAGCGTTCCTTTGGACACTCAACGCAAGAAGAAGGATATCTGACTGGCCTTTTTCCAAGCCTTGGTTTAGCCAGTAATATAGCGTCGGTCATCTTTTTACTTGTTATAGGTGTTAGAAACATCATAAGGTAGTTAATTTAAACCGTTTTATAGCAATTTATATCCGTTTAGTGCGATTTTGAGGCATTGCTTTGTAATAGACTTTGAAGCTCCGGGCACGTCTTGGGGTCCCGGTCGTACGTTAGTGGGCATTTCTACGGACAAGTGGACATCTTTCGACCAAAAGAAGATTAGACCCAAGAAAGGATTCATTGTCCAAGATTCTGATGGGAGAACAGCTCATAGTAAGAACAATTTATGATGATAAATCGTGTTTCTGTCGATAAATGTTAAACGCTTATGCCGCCATTTTGTTTACTATAGCTTCGCTTGGCGCAACCTGTATTGAAAAGTAAGGATAATTTAAAAAATGTAATTCCGCGATTGTATTAAGAATTAAATTGTCTATCAATCGCTGTCCACCCTGTATTTTTTAGTCAAGTTTATGAGTATTTATGTATAAGACTAGATCACTGTCTAATATGGTGCACAACATTTTCTGACCAGCTGAGCTACTTTTGTCATTGTCTAACCATGATTTTGGTGGCTAAATATGCACATTTTCGAACAAACTCTATATGTATGTTGTAATATGATGTTACAGGAGTGTCATCTGAAGAATTCTGAGGTTAGTGAAAAAATTAATATATTTTGGCGATGATTACGTTATCGCTCTCTTTGGCTAGAATCAATGCTCTGGTAACGTTTGCATATGTGGTATGCTAATATAACGATTTATTGTGTTTTCGCCGTAAAACACTTAGAAAATATGAAATGTTGTCTGAATTCACAAGATCTGTGTCTTTCCATTGCTATGTGCTGTGTATTTTTAAGAAAGGTTTTATGATGAGTAAATTGGTAATACACGTTGCTCTCTGTAGTAATTCTAGGAGCTTTGGTGAGATTTGTGATGCTGGCTGCAATGGCAAACTAGGATTTATACCTGAAATATGCACATTTTTCTAACAAAACCTATCCTATACCATAAATATGTTATCAGACTGTCATCTGATGAGGTTTTTTCTTGGTTAGTGGCTATCAATATCTTAGTTTAGCCGAATTGGTGATAGCTACTGGTGTTGAGAGAAAATGGTGGACAAAGAAAAATGGTGATTTTTGCTAACGTGTTTAGCTAATAGATTTACATATTGTGTCTTCCCTGTAAAACATTTAAAAAATCTGAAATGGTGGCTTTATTCACAGGATCTGTATCTTCATTAGGTGTCTTGGACTTGTGATTTAATGATATTTAGATGCTACTATTTAATTGTGACGCTATGCTAGCGATGCTAATCAGTGTGGGGGGGGGGGGGGGGTGCTCCCGGACCCGGGGTAGAGGCTCCTGAAAGGTTAATGTGTAAAAGTTAAATAGCGCCCTGCACTTGAAGTGGCTGTTGTCATAAATGTACCGACGTCGGGCTTGCACGCCAAACAGGTTAATGTCAATATGCCTTGTCCATTGCTGTTCTGGTTAATGATTATTGTCCTATTTCACTGTAGAGCCTCTAGCCCTGCTCATTATACCTTATCCAACCTTTCAGTTCCACCACCCACACATTTGATGACATCACCTGGCTTCAATGATGTTTCTAGAGACAAAATATCTCTCATCATTACTCAATGCCTAGGTTTACCTCCACTGTATTCACATCCTACCATACCTTTGTCTGTACATTATACCTTGAAGCTATTTTATCGCCCCCAGAAACCTGCTCCTTTTACTCTCTGTTCCGGACGTCCTAGACGACCAAATCTCAGAGCTTTTAGCCGTACCCTTATCCTACTCCTCCTCTGTTCCTCTGGTGATGTAGAGGTGAATCCAGGCCCTGCAGTGCCTAGCTCCACTCCTATTCCCCAGGCGCTTTCTTATGATGACTTCTGTAACCGTAATAGCCTTGGTTTCATGCATGTTAACATTAGAATCCTCCTCCCTAAGTTTGTTTTATTCACTGCTTTAGCACACTCTGCCAACCCGGATGTCCTAGCCGTGTCTGAATCCTGGCTTAGAAAGACCACCAAAAACTCAGAAATCTCCATCCCTAACTACAACATTTTCAGACAAGATAGAACGGCCAAAGGGGGCGGTGTTGCAATCTACTGAAGAGATAGCCTGCAGAGTTCTGTCCTACTATCCAGGTCTGTACCCAAACAATTTGAACTTCTACTTTTAAAAATCCACCTCTCTAAAAACAAGTCTCTCACCGTTGCCGCCTGCTATGGACCACCCTCTGCCCCCAGCTGTGCTCTGGACACCATATGTGAACTGATTGCCCCCCATCTTTCTTCAGAGCCCGTGTTGCTAGGTGACCTTAACTGAGACATATTTAACTTCTTTGGGGTAGGGGGCAGTATTTTCACGTCCGGATGAAAAGCGTGCCCAGAGTAAACTGCCTACTACTCAGACCCAGATGCTAGGATATGCATATTATTAGTATATTTGGATAGAGAACACTTTGAAGTTTCTAAAACTGTTTGAATGATGTCTGTGAGTATAACATAACTCATATGGCAGTCAAAAACCAGAGAAAAAATCCAACCAGGAAGTGGGAAATCTGAGGTTTGTAGGTTTTCAACACTTGCTTATCCAAGATACAGTGGAAATGGAGTCATGTTGCACTTCCTAAGGCTTCCACTAGATGTCAACAGTCTTTAGAACATTGTTTGATGCTTCTACTGTGAGGTGGGGGCGAATGAGAGGAGATTGAGTAAGGTCTCTCCCAGAGTGCCATGAGCTGACCAAGCACTGACCATGCGCGTTCATGTAAGAGTTAGCTGCGTTCCATTGCATTCTGAAGACAAAATAATTCTCCGGTTGGAACATTATTGAAGTTTTATGTTAAAAACATCCTAAAGATTGATTCTATACATCGTTTGACATGTCTCTACGGACTGTAACGGAACTTTTTGGACTTTTCGTTCTACTTTCCTCTGGACTTGCACACGCGTCGTGAGTTTAGATTGTGTACTGAACGCGCAAACAACAAGGAGGAATTTGGACATAAATGTTGGACATTATCGAACAAAACAAACATTTATTGTGGAACTGGGATTCCTGGGAGTGCATTCTGATGAAGATCATCAAAGGTAAGTGAATATTCATAATGCTATTTCTGATTTATGTTGACTCCAACATGGCGGATATCTCTTTGGGTTAATTTGTCGTCTGAGCGCCGTACTCAGATTATTGCATGGTTTGCTTTTTCCGTAAAGTTTTTTTGAAATCTGACACAGCGGTTGTATTAAGGAGAAGTGGATCTAAAATTCCATGAAAATTAAAATTAAAATTAAAAAATAAAATTAGATCCACCTATTTCTATCCTACACCGCCTTTCTAAGGTATTCGAAAGCCAAGTCAACAAACAGATTTCCGACCATTTCGAATCCCACCGCACCTTCTCCGCTATGCAATCTGGTTTCAGAGCTGGTCATGGGTGCACATCAGCCACGATCAAGGTCCTAAACAATATCTTAAAACCTGTCTGACTCTGGCGTTCCGCTAGCGGAACTCCTCCCACATTCCACTGAAAAGGCAGAGCGCGAAATTCAAAAAATATTTTTTTGAAATATTTAACTTTCACACATTAACAAGTCCAATACAGCTAATGAAAGATACACATCGTGTGAATCCAGCCTACATGTCCGATTTTTTTAAATGTTTTACAGGGAAAACACAATATATATTTATGTTAGCTCACCAACAAATAGAAAAAAGCACAGACATTTTTCACAGCACAGGTAGCATGCACAAAATCAACCAAACTAACCTAGAACAAACCAAAGAAACCAAGAAACAACTTCATCAGATGACAGTCTTATAACATGTTATACAATAAATCTATGTTTTGTTCGAAAAATGTGCATATTTCAGGTATAAATCATAGTTTACATTGCGGCTACAATCAGAAATTGCACCGAAAGCAGCCAGAATAATTACAGACACCAACGTGACATACCGAAATACTCATCATAAAACATTTCTGAAAAATACATGGTATATAGCAAATGAAAGACAAACATCTTGTGAATACAGACAATATTTCAGATTTTGTAAGTGTTTTACAGCGAAAACATAATATAGCATTATATTAGCTTACTACAATAGCCTACCAAACGACCGCATTCATTCATCAAGGCACGTTAGCGATAGCAATAGCCACGTTAGCGTTAGCGAATAAACCAGAAAAAGATATTAATTTTCACCAACCTTCATAAACCTTCCTCAGATGACAGTCCTATAACATCAGGTTATACATACACTTATGTTTTGTTTGAAAATGTGCATATTTAGAGCTGAAATCCGTGGTTATACAACGTAGCATAACGTAGCATAACGTGCTAACGTAGCATCTTTTCCCCAGAATGTGCGGATATTTCTATTAGACTCTCAACTATTCTGACCAAATAGCTATTCATAAACGTTACAAAAAAATACATGTTGTATAGGAAACGATAGATCCATTAGTTCTTAATGCAATCGCAGTGTTAGAATTCTAAAAATATCTTCATTACAACATAAGACTTAGTTATGGTAAGGGAATAACCAAAACCTGAGCGCAAAGCTACTAGTACACAGTTCGACAGATATATGAAATAGCATCACAAAATGGTTCCTACTTTTGCTGATCTTCTATCAGAATGTTGTACCTTTGGTCCTTTGTCCAGAAGCGTCTTTGTTTGGATTCAGAACGTTATTTTTCCCTCTTGAATTAGCAAGCACACTGGCCATGCGGCGCTAAGCTCTCCAACGTCAACAAAGTCAAACAACGCAACACAACTAACGTCCCGAATAAATTTCAATAATCTAATGAAACTATATTGAAAAAACATACTTTTGGATGATATTGTAACATGTATCAAATAAAATCAAAGCCGGAGATCATATTCGCCCATAACGACTGGTTTCCAGTAGGCAATGACAGGTCCCAACACGCGCCTTGCAGAAAACAGAAAATGCGGGACACCTTGTTCCAAGAGGGCGTATTCAACGTCAGACAGAGATAATCAACTCATTTTTCCTCTCACTTCCTCTTGACATCCGGGTGAAGGTGTATGACGTGCACGTATAGCCATACCTATCATGCCCATTTATAGGCAGTCACTTGAACAGAACATAGATTTCAGTAATTTTTTCAGTAATTTTTAGTAATAATAATATGCATATTGTACGAGCAATAATTGAGTACGAGGCCGTTTAAATTGGAGACGTTTTTCCCCAAAAGTGAAAACAGCACCCCCTGTCCTCATCAGGTTAACTGCCATCGATAAGAAACAATACTGTGCAGCCGTATTCATTGACCTGGGCAAGACTTTCGACTCTGTCAATCATCACATCCTCATCGGCAGACTCGATAGCCTTGGTTTCTCAAATTATTGCCACGCCTGGTTCACCAACTACTTCTCTGATAGAGTTCAGTTTGTCAAATCGGAGTGCCTGTTGTCCAGGCCTCTGGCAGTCTCTATGGGGGTGCCACAGGGTTCAATTCTTGGGCCGACTCTCTTCTCTGTATACATCAATGATGTTGCTCTTGCTGCTGGTGAGACTCTGATCCACCTCTACGCAGATGACACCACTCTGTATACTTCTGGCCCTTCTTTGGACACTGTGTTAAACAGCCCTCCAGACGAGCTTCAATGCAATACAACTCTACTTCCGTGGCCTCCAACTGCTCTTAAATACAAGTAAAACTAAATGTACGCTCTTCAAGCGATCACTGCCTGCACCTGCCCGCCCGTCCAGCATCACTACTCTGGACGGTTCTGACTTAGAATATGTGGACAACTACAAATACCTAGGTGTCTGGTTAGACTGTAAACTCTCCTTCCAGACTCACATCAAACATCTCCAATACAAAGTTAAATCTAGAATTCGCATCCTATTTCGCAACAAAGCATCCTTCACTCATACTGCCAAACATACCCTCGTAAAACTGACCATCCTACCGATCGTCAACTTCGGCGATGTCCTTTACAAAATAGCCTCCAATACCCTACTCAATAAATTGGATGCAGTCTATCACAGTGCCATCCATTTGTCACCAAAGCTCCAAATACTACCCACCACTGCGACCTGTACGCTTTCGTTGGCTGGCCCTCGCTTCATACTCGTCGCCAAGGCTCCAGGTCATCTACAAGACCCTGCTAGGTAAAGTCCCCCCTTATCTCAGCTGGCTGGTCACGATAGCAGCACCCACCTGTAGCACGCTCTCCAGCAGGTATATCTCTCTGGTCACCCCCAAAGCCAATTCCTACCTTTGGCCGCCTCTCCTTCCAGTTCTCTGCTGCCAATGACTGGAACGAACTACAAAAATCTCCCTCACTAGCTTTAAGCACCAGCTGTCAGGGCAGCTCACAGATTACTGCACCTGTACATATCCCATCTATAATTTAGCCCAAACAACTACCTCTTCCCCTACTGTATTTATTTATTTATTTTGTTCCTTTGCACCCCATTATTTCTATTTCTACTTTGCACATTCTTCCACTGCAAATCTACCATTCCAGTGTTTTACTTGCCATATTGTATTTACTTCGGCACCATTGCCTTTATTTGCCTTTACCTCCCTTATCTCACCTCATTTGCTCACATTGTATATAGACTTGTTTTTCTACTGTATTATTGACTGTATGTTTGTTTTACTCCATGTGTAACTCTGTGTTGTTGTGTCGAACTGCTTTGCTTTATCTTGGCCAGGTCGCAATTGTAAATGAGAACTTGTTCTCAACTTGCCTACCTGGTTAAATAAAGGTGAAATAAATGAATATGCATGTCCAAAACAAGACCTACATGGCTAAAATAATGCAGGCCTGCCTACAATGCATAGATAAAAAGTGAACGTCAGCTCACTGTTTTACTCCTCTTGACATTTTAATAAAGCCTTGGTTATTAAGATGTATTTACAAGTGGTCTCAGGAGCCAAACTCTTTGACAGTATTGACTACTTCGTGATTGCAATGGGCAGACAAACAAAATACTTAATTGAGATGAGGGGAGACTATGCTTGGTTTTTAATAAAATAAAACGAAATGGAAAAAACGCATACATTTTTATGTTTCTAAATACAAAGTATAACGGCACCAAAAGCACATTAGGCTACTCTTGACCCATTCGCATATGGACAGTATGCATCATGGCTGGATAGGCTGCATTTCTGCTGTCAAGATTCATGCCATAACCAACTGTGTTACCACTAAAACCAGCTTTTGGTTGGTCTTAAATATCCCTATCAGCGCTGTCTGAAATTAACACTTTGGATCATGTTTTTAAGGACACACCTCAAGCGAGTTGATATAAGACAGATAAATTGCTTTAGGGCTGGAAAATTCCATCAAATTAAATTAAATGCAACCAAAGTTCTTGTTGGACCTCTCTATGATGTATGAGTTGGTGAGGTAAGGTGGGCTACCTGTCGCTCTATCTGCCCTGTCTCTCTCTCTATTTGGGGTGGGATGGTGTGTAGACTGGATCAATAGATTCATCAGGCTTCTTTAATTAGGGCTCTGTAGCAGAACCAGCCAGTCAGTCTGGTTACATGATAACACCAGACCATTAACGCTACACTTCATTAAATGATAAGGGTAAATTAAACTACAGGTCAACAGAAAAGACTAGGGTTCTTGTTTAACAAGCACATTGTAATAGTGTGTGTGTGTGTTATAAGATGCTTCCTGCAAGAAAGTGATAGCCAACGATAATTGAAGTGCATGAAAGGGTGAGGCTAAAATCACATAAAAACTAAATGCATTGCTTAGTCTGCCATTCCAAGTGTCTAAACATTTTTAAAAAACTAGAAAGTGCATGAATCATATGATATTACCAACATCATAATAGTTTATTTATTTTCATTTATACACAATTATAAAATAAAACATTGAATGAATAAATACAAATGTAAAAAGCAACTAATTTCGGCAAACTGATCACGTTTGTTCCCACAGCTAGAGACAAATCATGTCATTTTTTTTGTTACATTTTTCTCTCTGGGGTTTGCGCATAGGGTTGCAAAATTAGGTAACGTCCCTGAACGTTGCAGGTTTCCTGAAATCCCAGTAGTAGGATTCCAAGTTATAGGTTTCGCAGTTTGACGATTCCCTTCTTACTTACTCCATTTCAGAAAAAATCTGGGAATTTTGGAAAGCTACTGTAATTTTGCAACCCCAGTCTCTGGTAGCAGTGGGGACGGTCCCCTGAAGCAGACTGGGTCACAAACTGCAATGGAAACACTAACAACTGACTGGCATGCAGGTGCTCAAGTGGTCCTCATTTATAGCAGACATATCTCATTACCAATATGGAGTAATATGTCACCAGAAATTACATAAGTACTATGTCAAATTGAGTGACATATACCTAGAATGTAATTTATAGCAGACATATCTCATTACAAATATGGAGTAATATGTCACCAGAAGCGACATAAAAGTAATTGGGTGGCATACAATTACAATGGTTAAACGTCACTATTTTTGACATTATTCTAATGAGACCATGTTGTTCATAGACAAAAAAGATTGAATTGGCACAGAGTTAAGACAACAAACATCTAGAAACATCTGGAAAACAATCTATTTACACATACAATAAATAATAAACCAGATAGGTCCTTTCTGTACAGTAGGACCATAGGATCGATGCAGCCAACATCATTTCAGTGTCATTCTCTTTGTAAACTTCTTCTCTGCCGGTGGAGAAATAGCCATTCCAGCCTCACCAGAGAAAACACCAGTGTACAGTAACAACATCGGATGTTCACCAACAGTAGATCATTGCATCATTTACAAGATCATTATACGTATTACAAAACAAACACACACAATCACCTAATAGTTGACATATTTTATCTGCTGCAGTTGTGGCATCATTGTCTTGTTGTTAAACTTCAGCTTTGTGTTTTTCGATGTTGTTGTTGTTATTGTTGTTGTCATTGACATAATAAAATAAGGCAGGAAGTTGCGGAGACCTTTGAGTATACCACCAGTGGTCAAGTGACCAGAAAAACGTCCAATGAGAAGAGGACGATCCTGCCCATTTCCTTGTCCTCTTCCTTGGGTTTGGCAGATAGTATGTGGCACAGAACAGAAGAGTAACTTACTGATGGGATAAGAATGCAGGGGAAAGGAAAAGAGTACATTATACGACAGATAGAAGGTAGAAGCATGTCCCATCATCTCTCTCTGTCTCCCTCTCTTTCGCTCTCATAGTTTTTTGTCCAGGTCCGTTATGGCAGCAGATACACTGAATCACCCAGACCTGGGGGAAGAGACGAGAGGGAAGCAGAGCAGGAACTTGGCTAGACCCAGGCTGTAGACCCAAGGGAAGACCCAGGATGGAGTGGTGTGGACCAGGCCGGACTCAGGCTAAGACAGCGGACTGAGTCCCAGGCCTCTATCCCTACACTCCTTCTAGGGTTGAGAAGGTCTGACAAATCTGTGCTAGATGTAGAAGTGTAGAGAGAGAAGCAGAGCATTGTGGACTCAGGCCCAGGTCCAGGCCCAGGCTGTGGACTCAGGCTAGGACCAGGCTGGGAAGCCCAGGTAATGTGGACCCAGGCTGAGATCCAGGCTAGGTCCAGGACTCCACTCCATTTCTACAGGGCCTGAGCTGATCTGGGATCAGTGCTATCTCACTTCTATCTCACTCAGGCAGTCCAAGGCATCCAGATAGTCCAAGGCCAGGTCATAGCAGAACCGGTACTGCTCCTGAAAACAACACAGGTGTCAACATTTCTCTACATGGATACTTTGCTATAGATTAAAGCTTGAATTCAATCGATCAGCGATCTGTATTTGAGTGTGTAAATATTGTAAACCACTGCAAGTTTGACTGAACTGAGCCTTAAGACATGTAAACTCCTGTCCACCGTAATAGATCGCCTTACCAAAATAGGTTCTAAAAAAGGTCTTCCTTGGTTAAATCAAGGTTATTACTTGCCATGGTCTCTACCATGTTGGGTTTGGAGTTGCGCAGTGTCTTAGCAGCGTAGAAGACATCCACCAGACTGTGATGACGGATCATCTCTAGCAGCATGGTACAAGCACAGAACGTACCGCTCCTACCACCACCGTTACTGTTACACACAGGGAGAAACACAGTACGTGGGTCAGTGCCTATGAATCATTATGTATACACTTTCTGACCACTGAGAGAGTAGCCTGTGTTGCAAAATGTGTCAGAATAAGTCAGATTGGGGTATATGGGGTATAACCGGGGTATATGGTGCAGAAACAGGTACAGACACAGACACGGACACATGCCCATAGAGAGATAAATATAGAGACACAAACACAGACACAGACACACACAGAGAGACAGTAACTGACACTACATCAATGTGAGTCACATCTCTAGGATACAGGGCAGAGACGGAGGCTGAAGGTGTTACGGGGAAAGTCATAAAGTGAAATGTCACAGCTTCGTCAGACTCGGATCAAGGTGGCTCTCAGAAAAACAGCAATGCGGAGAACTTTGAAGACTTGCAGACTGGCATCTGAGGAATGTTCCCATTAAATCCATAAACGTGGAAGTACATCTAATACAGGGTTGCGTCTCAAATGGAGCCCTATTCCTTATGGTAGTGCACTACTTTTGACCAGGCCCCATAGACTTCTGGTCCAAAATAGTGCACTATATATGGCACAGGGTGCCATTTGGGACACATACTTAGCATGTGGACCCCAGAGCCCAATCCAGGCTGGATAGAGATATGCAGTGTAGCTGAAGTGTAGGAGAGGCTGGGGAACTAGAGCCTAGCCTTTTTTACAGTAATTATGAAAACTGTTTTGGTAAATAGGAGTGTAGTAGTGAACACTTGGGGGTTGACGTTTTATCCTGCCTCATTTAGCACTACACACAGGCAGGCTAAGTGCTTTAAGTAGAAAGTAATAGTTCAAAAACATGTGCTTTTGATGGTTGTTAAACTAGCAAGTGGGACCGGAACCAACATAATAACGCAATCTACTGAAGCAAGGCGTGACCTCTGATTATAATTTTTCTCAATATCGTACAAGCAATTTTTGTATCTGTGTAAAAGTATCTATACTGTAGCAGAACAGCAATGATCAAATAAATGTAGAGGACTTCTGATCATGTTCTTGCCTTAGTACATGACTTGCATATCTTAGACCACCTTTTGCAAAGCTTTAAATGCAAATGTCATCAGTGAGAAAAAAAAAAATGTATTCTGTTCACAGAATATAATCCATTGTTTTCATCAGAAGAGAAATGTGTGCAATTGTGTTGACTGTTTCTGGCAATCAGTAATTACTACTGCACAACGTTCTAAATCACCCCATCAGTGTCATCATACCATGTAAGATATTTGAAATATCTAGGCAATGTGGACTGGAGTTATGATTTGTTACAATATTACAGACATTTTATTTTATTTATTTTTTATTTATTTTACCGTTATTTTACCAGGTAAGTTGACTGAGAACACGTTCTCATTTGCAACCACGACCTGGGGAATAGTTACAGGGGAGAGGAGGGGAATGAATGAGCTAATTGTAAACTGGGGATTATTAGGTGACCATGATGGTTTGAGGGCCAGATTGGGAATTTAGCCAGGACACCAGGGTTAACACCCCTACTCTTACGATAAGTGCCATGGGATCTTTAATGACCTCAGAGAGTCAGGACACCCGTTTTAACGTCCCATCCGAAAGACGGCACCCTACACAGGGCAGTGTCCCCAATCACTGCCCTGGGGCATTGGGATATTTTTTAGACCAGAGGAGAGAGTGCCTCCTACTGGCCCTCCAACACCACTTCCAGCAGCATCTGGTCTCCCATCCAGGGACTGACCAGGACCAACCCTGCTTAGCTTCAGAAGCAAGCCAGTAGTGGTATGCAGGGTGGTATGCTGCTGACATGCAGAGATACAGAGAATGAAGTTGGGTTACTTCTAATTAACTTTGGGTTACTCATTAGCCGTGTTGAAGTCGTTACTCCAAAAAAATGATATATACGCTATTAATTGTTACTTCTTTCCACAATAACAAATTCATTTACTTATTACTCCCTGAGAAAAAAAGTTACATTAGTCGTTATAATAGTTTGGCGTTACACCCCAAAACGTTGCGCATCCTCACTCAAAGTAAACTGTCATCTGTCTGAAAGAGGGGGATTCTTACGTGGATAACAGTCTGTAATATTATTATGCACATTTTATTAGGAATAATATTTGATTGGGAGATTTAAAAGACAGAGTAACTTTCTGTTTTGTCTGATTGGTTGCGTTAATCTTTTTGCAAGCAATCGTGTTCTTTTGATGAATCCATTAGCAATTTTGAAGGTATACTTTAGTTTTTTTTAATGTACTTGTGTTTTGAGAAGGCCACTACATTTTGAAAACGTACTTACTGTTTTGCAAAAAGCCACCGATTTCTATGTCTTGCAAACTCTATTTTGAAAATGTACAACATTGTTCCAAAAAAATGCTTGTACGCGATTGTCCCACAAGATGAATGCAACATGTTTTCTGTACAGTATGCTCACAACAGGAGTCAACAAGAGCCAATGGCGCCTTCAATGTGAAATAGGGTTTTGTTTGTATACTGTCAGTGTCCCTATGGCCTGAGAATCAATCCGACCAGAGCGCAGCTGTAAACTTCTTAAGCCAACTTCCAACATTTTTACAGAGATAAATCAATCGCAATGCACTGGTCATTTTAATAATTACTGTGTATCCTATCTGCAAACTAAACTTCCCTAAGGGATGATAAAGATTGATGAGCAAAATGGTGGACAGTGGTAACTCACAGACAGTGGACGATGGTACGTCCCTCTCCACACTCCCTCTGCCAGTTGTGGACCTGTGCCAGCAGGCTTAGGAAAGCCTTCTTAGAGTCTGGGACGTCACGGTATGGAGACCAGCGCAGGAACTGGAAATGACGAACCACCAGCTGACCTTCCTGGACCTGGGGGGAGAGATGGAGGTAGGTAGAGAGAGACAGAGAGAGAGAGAGAGACAGAGACACAGAGAGAGAGAGAGAGAGAAAGAGAGAAAGAGAGAAAGAAAGAAAGAAAGGAGAGAAACGGAGGACAATGCTAACATTGTGTTGTAGACATGTACGGCATCCTATAATGGACATCTCTAACCCAGAAGGAAACTGGTAGAAATGGCAAAGACCTTCCACCATTCCCCTTGGGGACAAGGCTTAAAATCACACACAGAAGAAGGTATCAGGATAATTGAGTTTCTAATGGAAAACTGCAGTACCCCGGTCGGCCTTCAACTTGAGTTATTCAATGAGAGGGAGCAGCACTGAGCTAGCCTGCAACATCACTTCCTGGAGTAGCTCAAACTGCAAATGTTATGTCTCCATGAGACATAATTTTAACTGACTTAATTTGGCTTCAATGAGCTATTGAGTCTTCACATAGGAATACATGGTGTCACGTGATTGATTGCATTGTCCATTCCATATACAGTCATAGACTTGTACAAAGTGTATTAATACCTTTTGTGAATTTGAAATGTGTTTTTTGCATATCCCAACTCCCTCTGAGACGCCATGGGAGAGTGAGTTCACGGCCAGGGTCAGCCATGATCAACAGCAACCCTGCAGAAATTCTGATTAAGTGCCTTGCTCAAGGGCACATTCGAACTAGCAACCTTTCGGTTACTTGCCCAACACGCTAACAGCAAGGCTACCTGCTGCCCATAGATTAAATGTTCTACCGTGAGATGGAATACATTGCTGGGAAAGTGTATATCATCCTCCCTCCCTGTTCCTGTTGCTGGACAGATCTGATTGGTAGGATCAGTGGGATCCTGTGAAGAGGCAGTGGGGATCGTTTCTGAGAGTTGCCTCCCCCTCCTCCCTCCTCCATGGGGAGACTGGGGGTGACACTGAGGGGGACTGGGCTCTGTCGGGGTGACAGAGGGCTGACAGGAGGGTGCGGCAGGCGGAGGAGAGGAGGTGCTAGGGGAAGGCAAGGAGAGAGACTAGGGACGCTATACCTGACAGAAGGGAGAGGTTGGGAGAGCAAGGCAGGGAAACTAGCTGACAGGGGGGTGAGGAGGGGGAAGTAGGGAGACAGAGGCAGAGAGACTAACTGACAGGGGGTGAGGAGGGGGAGGTAGGGAGACAGAGGCAGAGAGACTATCTGACAAGAGGAGTTGTTTTGCTGGAGGCTAATAGAGGAACACCTGGATGGTGAAAGGTGGATGAGCTCAGAGAGAGGTGTTGGGAAGTGCCTGTCTGATCAACGCTGGGAGACTAAGCTAGTCACAATCACAAAGACAACATGCAGTCAACGGCTAGGAGGGAGGCACATAGCTATGGGATACAGCACACACAGACATAGACATACACACACACACACACACACACATACATACAGACCACAAAGCACAATTTACAATGATTTAACAGGCATTGAAAAGCCTGACAATTTGATAATTTCATCATTACGCTGTCAAAAATACACTTTAGGTCATTGACAATAATTGTAAAGTGTATGGTGACTAATACATGTCTCATCTCACATATTCAGTAGACAGACTATGAATATAAAAGGGGCCATTAGGCTTTATACTAAATACGCATGAAGAGACAGTGGGAAAATGTGTTTTAAGAACTTGACAAAATTAAAGAGTAAACTGTCAGACATGAGTGATGGAACCAGCAGACTAAAATAATCTTAAAACTTCACTTTATTATTACTTTATTACTTTATTGTATATTGTATACTTTATTACTTTATTGCAACATTTCTATACATGAGACAGATTTAGTCAGCCGTTTAATTTTCAACTGTAGTCCCTTAACTTATCAGAGCACAAAAATGGACAGCCAGTCTATCATTGACCACGACCGAAGACCTACCCGCATGATGTTCTGAACCCGGAACAGACGAATGATGACGTCATCATCAGCCGTCATGGACAGGAGCTCCACTGACATTGGTCCAAACTGCTGGAGCCCATGCTCTGGCCAGTACTTTAGACACGGCTGAGAGGAGGGTAGAGAAACAGAGAGAGACAGAGAGAGAGGAGGGGGGAGGGGGGGAGAAAAAAGAGGAAGATAACAAGTGATTAGCGGACTATGGAGGCGGAGGAGTGAAATCAAATCATTATGTCACAGAGCAGGATGGCAGAAGTCAATAACAAGACGCCTGAGGATCGACAGGACAGACATTTAGCCAGATCCACAATTATCCAATTATCCAACACATAGTAGCAGTGTTAACTGAATGAGCAGAAAACACTGTCATTACTGAGAACTCTGAGTACAATCAATCACACAGCATAACACACACACCACACAGTTTTACAGCGTTTCACAGCATTTGAATAATTCATCACTCTAAATTATTAACATCAGCCCATTATAAATGAATGCAGTGTGGTCAGGGGGTAACCTCGGCACTGCCTGGGAGAAATACACATGAAGTCAATCAGGGATTGGTGCACATTACACACAGACTGGGCCAAGGTCTTCAGTCAATGCAGGTCGCAGCTGCTTCAAAGACTCATTAGCCGAAGGGAGGAACGGAGGGATGGAGACACTAGGGAGTGTAGTGTTAAATTGATAACAGTGTTAGCTGTGACAGCGAGGGGGCTGGAGAGAGGAGCAAGAAGGGAAGGAGAGATAGAGGGAGGGAGGGAGGGAGACACAGGGGAGTGTAGTGTTAACACGCTAACAGTGTTAGCTGTGACAGGAAGGGGAGGGAAATGGGAGGTAGGGGGGAGGCAGGAGCCAGGGGAGGAACAAGGTAGCTATAATGTCCACTCACGTTGACAGAGAGGTATTAACGAGGTGACAGGGGGGCAGAGGGAGAGATAAATATTTATACACAGAGACAGGTAGCACAGATGACTAGGGTACACTGTTAATCTACTGGTAGAGAGAGAAATGGAGGGAGTGGGGGATGGGAAAGAGAGAGGGGAGGAAAAAAGACAGCAAGAAGTATAGCAGGGCAGAGACGATACAGGGAGGGGGAACAAGAGACAAGAGAGAGAGAAGGAGAGGAGAGTAAGGAGAAAGAAAGAGAGTGAAAAGAGAGAAAGCGTCAAGGAAGGAGAGGAAGAGAGTGAAGGAGAAAGAGCGAGAGGGAATGAGGGAAGGAGTGAGAGTAGACAAGAGAGAGACAGACAGTTCTAGATGAGAGCCATGGTGTAAACATTAGTCAGGCCAGCACCAGGACACAGTTACAGGTGAAAGATAAGAAGACTAGAGACAAAGCCACACATGAGCAAACACACGGGCGAGAACAGAATAATATCAAATCAAATCAAATGTTATTTATTTGTCACATGCTTCGTAAACAACAGGTGTAGACTAACAGTGAAATGCTTACGGACATGGTAATGCCCTGACAAGAAGGCAAAAAATGTATCAACTATTAATTAATCTACACAAAGGCAATAAGTCAGCTTGCTATTACATGGGATTAGTCAGAGTACAGCTTTGACCAATCGAGTATGAGGATGAGATATTTGATCAGTACCTGATAGCCACAGGGCTCACTCAGTCAGTCAGTCAGTCAGTCAGTCAGTCAGTCAGTCAGTCAGTCAGTCAGTTAACATCATCAATTCACTCCCCTCTTCCTTCCTCCATCCTCTCCCCCTCACCTCCCCTCTTCTCACCCAGGCAGAGTTGGACTGGTTGATCTGGTTGAGCATCACCACCGAGGTACATCCATAGTCATAGACCAGCCTCCAGAAGTCTGCCGTGGTTCCCGGTAACGGGTGAGGTGTGACCACAAAGGCGGCGGGCCGGTGGAAGCTGTCGGTGAGAGCTGCATTGATGTAGTTGTTGCCCTCGGCAATGCCCTCAGTGGTGACCAGGAAGGCCAGAGCGCGGTCGGGGGGCAGGACGTCCATGCTACGGTTCTTTTCGCGGTTCCTCGGCAACAGGGATACGCTACATTCCTCCACGTCCAGGTGAGGGGTCACAGAGTTCAACGTCTGGAGGAGGGGGTGGAGAGAGATAAAGAAGGAGAGAGAGGGTGAGATGGAGTGGTACAGACAGGGTCGAGGAGGATGATGGAGAAGAAGAGATGTGGGAATGTGACAGAAATTTGGGAGAGAGGGAAGAGACACATTGAGAAGAGTGCATGGGTGTTTGTTAGAGAGAGACAGTGAGAGACAAAGACAGAGAGAGAAACAGAGGCAGACACAGGGAGAGAAACAGAGACAGAGAGCGAGAGTGTGAGAGAAAGAGAGAGAGAGAGAGAGACAAAGAGAGGGAGAGAGATAGAGCGAGACGAGACGAGAGAAAAGAGAAAGAGGACAAGGGCATTGAAAATGTACTCAGCTCAAACTGTCTAACTGTCAATATTTGACAACCGCAAATATTTCACTGTCTAATCATCATCCGGCTGAAACTTTAAAACGCATTTAGCATCAGTCAAAAAACCATGAAGGGGCTTAATGGATAAAAACACATTTAATCGCAAACCACATACATTATGTATAAGCACATTGAGGTTGGAGAAATAAAATTGGAAGGGAAATTAAACTGATTATTTAACTTGCTGTGTATTGTGTTGAATTATAATTCCCTGTTGAATTTGACAGTATGAATGGTGCATTATAATTATGACTAACTTACATTGCATCAGGATTACATCTTGGAGATATGTGTTTAAATTATTATCAGAAATTGTGTCCAAAATGGCTCCCTATTCCCTATTTAGTGCACTTCTTTTGGCCAGGGCCAAGAGGACTCTCGTCAACAGTAGTGCATTACACAGGGAATAGGGTGCTATTTGGGATGCATCCTAAATGTCTGATTTCGGTGAAGATATTTCATTCAACTATAATAACCATCATGACTGTATTTAATAGCTCGGTCTGAAAGAGATCAGCAGCTGCAATTATGCATGGTGAAGGTCACTAATGATTTGTGTCAATAAAATGGAAGAAAAGGGAGCTCCATCTAGTCAGATGAACTGAGATCATCTCATACAGAAATGTGACTGTAATTTACAATCTCAGACTGCTGCAATAGACCATGCATTCAGCTAAAGATGTGGTACTGTATTGTGCCATGACTAGTGGATTGGTGAGAGTTAGTAGATCTCAGTTTGCACAATTAATGCTAGTACAATAAAGATCTCCACTGATCACTGTTACAATAAACATCAACCATTTTCTTTACAAAACATATTGAGGACATCAATACGTAATGGGAAAGAAGTCAAATTCCAGTTGAAATCTAGTCAGATGTTTTAGCAACCAGAAACTGTTTACAAAACCCCTACTAGTCTTACCTGGAACTCCTCTCGTAGCTGGGAGGTGTTGCTCTGTGAGTCAACCCTCAGCATCTCCTTATAGGTCAGAGCAAACTCAAGAACAGGTATAGCTGTCTCTCCACACAAACAAGCCTCCAGTATGGCATCGTGGATGAACACATACTGCTCCTGAGAGAGAGAGAGAGAGAGAGAGAGAGAGAGAGAGAGAGAGAGAGAGAGAGAGAGAGAGAGAGAGAGAGAGAGAGAGAGAGAGAGAGAGAGAGAGAGAGAGAGAGAGAGAGAGAGAGTCAGATTTGTGAGGCAGCGAAGGGAGGATGGAGGTAGAGAGAGGCAGCGCGGGGAGGATGGAGGTAGAGAGAGGCAGCGCGGGGAGGATGGAGGTAGAGAGAGGCAGCGCGGGGAGGATGGAGGTAGAGAGAGGCAGGGAGGGGAGGATGGAGGTAGAGAGAGGCAGCGAGGGGAGGATGGAGGTAGAGAGAGACAGCGAGGGGAGGATGGAGGTAGAGAGAGGCAGCGAGGGGAGGATGGAGGTAGAGAGAGGCAGCGAGGGGAGGATGGAGGTAGAGAGAGGCAGCGAGGGAAGGATGGAGGTAGAGAGAGGCAGCGAGGGGAGGATGGAGGTAGAGAGAGGCAGCGAGGGGAGGATGGAGGTAGAGAGAGGCAGCGAGGGGAGGATGGAGGTAGAGAGAGGCAGCGAGGGGAGGATGGAGGTAGAGAGAGGCAGCGAGGGGAGGATGGAGGTAGAGAGAGGCAGCGCGGGGAGGATGGAGGTAGAGAGAGGCAGCGAGGGGAGGATGGAGGTAGAGAGAGGCAGCGAGGGGAGGATGGAGGTAGAGAGAGGCAGCGAGGGGAGGATGGAGGTAGAGAGAGGCAGCGAGGGGAGGATGGCGGTAGAGAGAGGCAGCGAGGGGAGGATGGAGGTAGAGAGAGGCAGCGAGGGGAGGATGGAGGTAGAGAGAGGCAGCGAGGGGAGGATGGAGGTAGAGAGAGGCAGCGAGGGGAGGATGGAGGTAGAGAGAGGCAGCGAGGGGAGGATGGAGGTAGAGAGAGGCAGCGAGGGGAGGATGGAGGTAGAGAGAGGCAGCGAGGGGAGGATGGAGGTAGAGAGAGGCAGCGAGGGAAGGATGGAGGTAGAGAGAGGCAGCGAGGGGAGGATGGAGGTAGAGAGAGGCAGCGAGGGGAGGATGGAGGTAGAGAGAGGCAGCGAGGGGAGGATGGAGGTAGAGAGAGGCAGCGAGGGGAGGATGGAGGTAGAGAGCGACAGACAAGACAGTGAGATTGAGAAACTAACAAGAAATGTCTAATAACTTGTTTTGATAATAGGACCATAATTGCTAGCGGTTTGGGGGGAAGTGTAACATTGGGATTTGATTACTGTTGTTAATGTCAATTAATTGTTAAAATGTCAACATTCACCACATCACCATGCCCACAAACAAATGTTGTTTTGCTAACCGCTAATAATAATAAAAAATCGGAAAGGAAGCCCAAACGTCCAACCAAGCTATATAGCCTACCTAAATATCAGTCTAATCAATGCAATTCCTTTGTACATTTGTTTTGACATCTTGGAGTACAAAGAATCTCAGTGACCTACATGTAAAAACATTAATGAGGATACATATTTTATTTGATCACATCTCTCCCCAGGTTACATCATAATCTATCTCGTTTCCTGGTGGATTCCTGGTTGATATAATACCGTTATATACACTGCTCAAAAAAATAAAGGGAACACTTAAACAACACAATGTAACTCCAAGTCAATCACACTTCTGTGAAATCAAACTGTCCACTTAGGAAGCAACACTGATTGACAATAAATTTCACATGCTGTTGTGCAAATGGAATAGACAAAAGGTGGAAATTATAGGCAATTAGCAAGACACCCCCAAAAAAGGAGTGATTCTGCAGGTGGTGACCACAGACCACTTCTCAGTTCCTATGCTTCCTGGCTGATGTTTTGGTCACTTTTGAATGCTGGCGGTGCTCTCACTCTAGTGGTAGCATGAGACGGAGTCTACAACCCACACAAGTGGCTCAGGTAGTGCAGTTCATCCAGGATGGCACATCAATGCGAGCTGTGGCAAAAAGGTCTGCTGTGTCTGTCAGCGTAGTGTCCAGAGCATGGAGGCGCTACCAGGAGACAGGCCAGTACATCAGGAGACGTGGAGGAGGCCGTAGGAGGGCAACAACCCAGCATCAGGACCGCTACCTCCGCCTTTGTGCAAGGAGGTGCACTGCCAGAGCCCTGCAAAATTACCTCCAGCAGGCCACAAATGTGCATGTGTCAGCATATGGTCTCACAAGGGGTCTGAGGATCTCATCTCGGTACCTAATGGCAGTCAGGCTACCTCTGGCGAGCACATGGAGGGCTGTGCGGCCCCACAAAGAAATGCCACCCCACACCATGACTGACCCATCGCCAAACCGGTCATGCTGGAGGATGTTGCAGGCAGCAGAACGTTCTCCACGGCGTCTCCAGACTCTGTCACGTCTGTCACATGTGCTCATGTGCTCAGTGTGAACCTGCTTTCATCTGTGAAGAGCACAGGGCGCCAGTGGCGAATTTGCCAATCTTGGTGTTCTCTGGCAAATGCCAAACGTCCTGCAGGGTGTTGGGCTGTAAGCACAACCCCCACCTGTGGACGTCGGGCCCTCATACCACCCTCATGGAGTCTGTTTCTGACCGTTTGAGCAGACACATGCACATTTGTGGCCTGCTGGAGGTCATTTTACAGGGCGCTGGCAGTGCACCTCCTTGCACAAAGGCGGAGGTAGCGGTCCTGCTGCTGGGTTGTTGCCCTCCTACGGCCTCCTCCACGTCTCCTGATGTACTGGCCTGTCTCCTGGTAGCGCCTCCATGCTCTGGACACTACGCTGACAGACACAGCAGACCTTTTTGCCACAGCTCGCATTGATGTGCCATCCTGGATGAACTGCACTACCTGAGCCACTTGTGTGGGTTGTAGACTCCGTCTCATGCTACCACTAGAGTGAGAGCACCGCCAGCATTCAAAAGTGACCAAAACATCAGCCAGGAAGCATAGGAACTGAGAAGTGGTCTGTGGTCACCACCTGCAGAATCACTCCTTTTTTGGGGGTGTCTTGCTAATTGCCTATAATTTCCACCTTTTGTCTATTCCATTTGCACAACAGCATGTGAAATTTATTGTCAATCAGTGTTGCTTCCTAAGTGGACAGTTTGATTTCACAGAAGTGTGATTGACTTGGAGTTACATTGTGTTGTTTAAGTGTTCCCTTTATTTTTTTGAGCAGTGTAGTATACCATATACAGTGGGGGAGGTCAGCCCTCCTCCTCTGGGGCTATGTTTATGCAGGCTTTTGCTTCAACCCCTGTGCTAACATACCTGAAACTAATCAGATAATACATGTGTTAGATTAGGATTGGAGGGAAAACCTGCTAGAGAGTGGCTCTCTAGGGAAGGATTGGACATCCCTGATATATAGAATATATTCTTACCTCTGTCTGTATCATGTTGATGCGTCTGGAGCAGAGGGTCTTGACACAGTTGTAGATGTCCACCACTCCCTCACACTCTGCCATATCCAGCATGACGTCCAGTACGATGTAGCAGCCTGTTCTGCCTGCTCCCATACTGACACATAGAGGAGAGAGGTCGGGGTAAGAGGTCAAGGGTTAGTGGTTAGTGATTGGAGGTCATATTCAGCATGACATCCAGCACGATGGAACAGCCTGTCCTGCCAGCTCCCATACTAACACACAGAGAGGAGAGAGGTCAGGGGTCAACAAGGGGAAGGGGTCAGGACATAAGGTCAGGAGCGACAGATCTATACAGGCTAAGCTACACCCAAATCGACAACTATAAAATAAAGAGAGTCTAAGACTTTTTTATGCAACACTGCTTCACACAGACAGGATGTGATGTAAGATGGTTCGTTACCTGCAGTGGACGACGACGGGCCCAGCATCGAGGGGTGTGGAGGCCTTGACCCGGCGTAGGAAGGCCAGCAGGCCTGTGGCGTGGTAGGGAACACCATGCTCTGGCCAGGAGGTGAAGTGGAACTGACACACCTCATGTTTCGCTGGGTAGCCCCTCTGGAGGGGAGAATACAGAGGGTCTAATCAATATCATGATCAACAAACAGACACAAAGTTGGCACAGTAGGACATTTATTAAGACCTCTTTATTTAAACATGAGGAATAACTCAAGGAACAATTAACATTAAAATGATTCATTATTTGTTAGATATCAATGCCTCTATAAAGGCTGTGTTCTCAATAAACTGCCTGGCTGAACAAATGGAGTAAACAAAACACTCTCAAATTGGATGTGATCCCAGGAACCAATACATTTTCAAATTATCTATAATTTGTTAGACAGAATGACTTTGACTATTCGCTCACCCGCTCCATAGAAAAGGTGCGAACAGTGTACTCGGCCAGTGTTTCCGTCTTCAGCAGTGTGATCTTGATGTCTCCATAGAGTTCACTGTCCTCGGGCCAATACTTACAGCACTTCATCTGAACACACACAACACACAGAACATTTGGACCTTAATCAGGGTCTACAGTCGGTTACACTTTAAACCAACATTCAAGAGCAAAATCAATATCAAATTATTATTTGACCATGCTTGTCACTTATGAACATTTTGAACATCTTGGCCATGTTCTGTTATAATCTCCACCCGGCACAGCCAGAAGAGGACTGGCCACCCCTCATAGCCTGGTTCCTCTCTAGGTTTCTTCCTAGGTTTTGGCCTTTCTAGGGAGTTTTTCCTAGCCACCGTGCTTCTACACCTGCATTGCTTGCTGTTTGGGGTTTTAGGCTGGGTTTCTGTACAGCACTTCGAGATATTAGCTGATGTACGAAGGGCTATATAAAATAAACTTGATTTGATTTGATTTTAATACAATACAGTAAGTAGCCCATGACAATCGTTCTTCTAGCCTTCCTGTTTCCAGTGAGAAAAGGTGGACGACTTTATGGTTGTAATCTGGTTGTCATTTCGACCAGTTTTGCCCACTGGGTTGTAGACTTAAAATACATAGCTATTTTATTTCACTGGCAGTTCTTCTATAGGCCTATGTAAAGAGTGGGCTTTCAAAAGAACCAAAAGGAAGAGTAACCTACCCTGCCCACCTCCACCAGTTTAGTGATCATGACGATACTGAAGCAATTCTCCTGCCACACCATCCTCCAGAAGTCATAGATCATCTCCTGCTTGGGACCTGAGGGGGAGGAGAGGAGGACGAGGAGAGGAGAAGGTGGAGGAGGAAGGAAGAAGGAGGGAGAGTATGAGGAGGACGAGGAGAGGACAATGAGTGGAGAAGGGGGAGGAGGAGGAGGATGACAGGAGGAGGAGGGAAGACAAAAGGAGGTGGAGGGGAAGGAGGTGGATGAGGAGGATGAGTACAGGACAAGCAGAGAAGGGGGAGGAGGTGGATGAGGAGGAGGAGGAGGAGGAAAGACAGGAGGAGGAAGGGGAGGGGGAGGTGGAGTATAAAAAGCAGGGATAGAGGGAGGAGAAATAGGATCATAAGTCAGTATAAATAGTAGCAATAACCATCAGGGTCGGGCCTGTAGAATCCATGCCAGAGACAAGAGTAACAGTATAATTTTATGAACCATGGCTCTCCACTCCTCTCGTTCCCCTCTCTGCTCTCCTAGCATCTGCTGGAAGACTGTCAATTCAATACACCCACAAATCCACAGCTGTTGTGCAAACAACAAACGTCATCAACATCACATTTTTCCGGTGAGGCTCAACTCAATCATAGAAATCTCAGAAATCTCATTCCCACTGGACGTGATAGCAGTTTCATTGATTTCATTACACTGTGAGCTTGATGATATCACACGCCTCTATGTCATACATCTGGTAGAATAATGTGAGGGTGAACAAATACCATGGCTTTTTTTTTATATAATAAAGTTCCAAATTTGCTTTATGAGTAGTTTGTGGGTCTTTCTCCATTCTGATTGTTTTACACAGTTCAATTCAACCCAAAATATTTTTCTGCATTTCCTGCACTCATTTGAGATAAATTCCATTCTGCCACACATGCATGATATGGACTAATAATCTAGGCCTAATCTTTAACCAAAAATCGCATTTGTGATTTGACTTGCGATTTAGATCAAAACACTTTGGTGAACTGTTGGAATCATGGAAATAGAATGATTATTCTAATTCTATAGTTAGAATATGTTAGTGGGCACTTGAATGCAGTGTTGTTTGACATGACAACGAATGAAAATGCCAGGGAGGAGTTATTGTGACACTGAAGGAACCAAAGTGTTGATAAGCGTTTCTTAGGGGACCCTATAATCTTTGGCTACATTTAATGTTTTCTCTTAGCTTCTTCATGTAGCGAACATATTCATGCTTCACATAATCCTCTTTGATTTAGAAGATACTGTTGCACAAACCACATGCTGATTTAGGTCTACACCATCACTGGTATTATCAGGCTGTATAGCTAGTTATGTTTGCTCTTACTCAGTACATTTAATAGCTAGATAGCCAGCTAACTAGCAATTAGCATTAGTGGCTAAGATGATTTAGGCTCAACTTGCGAAGAAAAGACAAACTAGTCATTTGCAATGTAAGAAACACAAACTAATAGTGTAATTATAGAACACTAGTGGATTTATATTAAGAATGACTTATTACTCATCTCATATGTATATACAGTATTTTATACCATCTATTGCATCTTGCCTATGCCGCTCTGCCATTGCTCATCCATATATTTATATGTAGATATTCTTAGTCCATTACTTCACTTAGATTTTTTTTGTATTATATAGCTGCTGTGGAATTGATAGATTACATGTTAGATATTGCTGCACTGCCGGAACTAGAAGCACAAGCATTTCACTACACTCGCAATAACATCTGCTAACCATGTGTATGTGGCCAATCAAATTTGATTGGATTTGCGAAGGAAAGTGAAAACAGCATCGTTGTCATCAACATTGTTGCATGAGCTGCATTGACCATGCAGACTGTACGCAAGTGTCTCGTGGTCGAGGAACAACAAATACTCCTTGAGTGACAGGGGGCGGAGCTAGGTCTGTGTGGAAAGTGGTATAGAGAGAGAGAGCGAGAGAGAAAGCAGAGAGAGATGACTCAAGTAGCAGAGTAAACTATAAAAATGGACGTTACACATGGCGTATCGCATGTAACAAACCAAACATTCAAATACAGTTATAGAAGGTAAAGTAAAAACCCAACCTGGTCCGTGCATTAATAGCGGTATATTGTAAAATACGGTATACCGCCCAGCCCTACTCTGAACCCACTGTGCATTATGTTTCCAGAGGCTGCTGTAGTTAGCATAGGGGTTGTTGTTTCTGCAGTTTATTTCACAGTTTGTCTTAACAACATGAAGCTGATAGAACAGTGTGATAGCTGCTGATGTAGCCCCAGGGCAGACTCTGCATCCTACAAGGCTCTGTTGTGAAGGCTGTTGGGTACAACAGGGAGAAGAGAGGAGAGGAAAACCTTGGCTGTCTTTGAGAACAGGGGTGCTAAGGGCACAGACTAACTGTCAGGGATGAGTTTTGTTCCCCCTGCTACTAGCAGTGTTTCTGTGCAGTGTTCCTACCATAACAGTGGATCGATCCTACTTGAGATTCCTAGCACCGATCACCCACGTGGAGTCTACTCTATTATTAACATGACAACATTTTGTTCCATTTTCAGCAGCACTCCTCACTGAGGGCCAGAGGGGCAGAAGGCCCAAAGGGCCAGAGGGCCAAGGCTGCCATAGGAGTGACACATTTGGGTGGATCCTCCCAGGGCAAATCTATATGCTCAGCGTAATGTTGCTGTGTGGACACAGGGCTTCAGAGAAACTCTTCTCCACTGCCTCCAACATCTCATCCTTGGACACCAGTTTTGCTCCAGGCACCTGCCTAGTGCCTACACACAAGTATACATATATACATGTATACACACGGTGTTAGTTCAACCTTCAATCTCATCTGGCCCGCTGTTGTTTTTACCATGAATTCTAAAATGTATTCAGTCTGCCTGAGTTACAGAGCTACATTGGCCAGTGGCTATGTAATATGTCGGCATAAGCATGTGTATACTGTAGAAGTGTGTGTGTGTGTGTGTGTGTGTGTGTGTGTGTGTGTGTGTGTGTGTGTGTGTGTGTGTGTGTGTGTGTGTGTGTGTGTGTGTGTGTGTGTGTGTGTGTGTGTGTGTGTGTGTGTGTGTGTATACATATATACACTGCTCAAAAAAATAAAGGGAACACTTAAACAACACAATGTAACTCCAAGTCAATCACACTTCTGTGAAATCAAACTGTCCACTTAGGAAGCAACACTGATTGACAATAAATTTCACATGCTGTTGTGCAAATGGAATAGACAAAAGGTGGAAATTATAGGCAATTAGCAAGACACCCCCAAAAAAGGAGTGATTCTGCAGGTGGTGACCACAGACCACTTCTCAGTTCCTATGCTTCCTGGCTGATGTTTTGGTCACTTTTGAATGCTGGCGGTGCTCTCACTCTAGTGGTAGCATGAGACAGAGTCTACAACCCACACAAGTGGCTCAGGTAGTGCAGTTCATCCAGGATGGCACATCAATGCGAGCTGTGGCAAAAAGGTTTGCTGTGTCTGTCAGCGTAGTGTCCAGAGCATGGAGGCGCTACCAGGAGACAGGCCAGTACATCAGGAGACGTGGAGGAGGCCGTAGGAGGGCAACAACCCAGCAGCAGGACCGCTACCTCCGCCTTTGTGCAAGGAGGTGCACTGCCAGCGCCCTGCAAAATGACCTCCAGCAGGCCACAAATGTGCATGTGTCAGCATATGGTCAGTTTGCAAATGTATTAAAAATAAATAACAGAAAAACCTTATTTACATAAGTATTCAGACACTTTGCTAAAAATCTAAATTGAGCTCAGGTGCAACCTGTTTCCATTGATCATCCTTGAGATGTTTCTACAACTTGATTGGAGTCCACTTGTGGTAAATTCAATTGATTGGACATGATTTGCTAATGCACACACCAGTCTATATAAGGTATAATATATAATTGTCAGTGAATGTCAGAACAAAAACCAAGCAGCATTGGCTGCAGCATTGAAGGCCCCCAAGAACACAGTGGCCTCCACCATTATTAAAGGGAAGTTTGGAACCACCAAGACTCCCTAAAGCTGGCTGCTCGGCCAAAATGAGAAATCGGGGGAGAAGGACCTTGTTCAAGGATGTGACCAAGAGTCCGATGGTCACTCTGACATAGCTCTAGAGTTCCTCTGTGGAGATGGGAGAACCTTCTAGAAGGATAACCATCTTTGCAGCAATATACCAATAAGGCCTTCATGTTAGAGTGGCCAGACGGAAGCCACTGGTCTGATGAAATCAAGATTGAACTCTTTGGACTGGACGCCAAGCATCATGTCTGGAGGAAACCTGGCACCATCCCTACAGTGAAACATGGTGGTGGCAGCATCATGCTGTGGGGATGTTTTTAAGCTGTAGGGACTGGGAGACTAGTCAGGATCGAGTAAAAGTTGACTGGAGCAAAGTACAGAGAGATCCTGGATGAAAACGTATTCCAGAGCGCTCAGGACCTCAGAATGGTGTGAAGGTTCACCTTCCAACAGGACAACAACCCTAAGCAGACAGCCAAGACAACGCAGGAGTGGCTTCGTAATGTCCTTGAGTGGCCCAGCCAGAGCCCGGACTTGAACCTGATCGAACATCTTTTGAGAGAACTGAAAAAAAGCTGTGTAGTGACACTCCCCATCCGACCTGACAGATCTGCAGAGAAGAATGGGAGAAACTCCCCAAATACAGGTGTTCCAAGCTTGTAATGTCATACCCAAGAAGACTCGATGCTGTAATCGCTGACAAAAGTGCTTCAAGAATGAATGTAATGAGTAAAGGGTCTGAATACTTATGTAAATGTGATTTTAGCTTGAATAAATTAGTAAACATTTCTAAACACCTGTTTTTGCTTTGTCATTATGGGGTATTGTGTGCAGATTGATGAGGGAAAAAAACTATTCAATACATTTTAGAATATGGTTGTGATGTAACAACATATGGAAAAAGTTGTTTTGTTAGGTTGCAGCCTTTTTGCTAATTAATTAAAAATAAAAACTGAAATATCACATTTAGAGATGTTTGACTGGGTTCCATGCTCTGGCTGGGCCACTCAAGGACATTGTCCTGGAGACTTGTCCTGGATACACCTGAGCTCATTTTCGAGCCTCATAGCAAAGGGTCTGAATACTTATAATACATCTGTTTTTTCTTTTTAATACATTTGCAAATATTTCTAAAAACGTTTTTCGCTTTGTCATTATGTGGTATTGTGTGTAGATTGATGAACAAAAATGTTTTAATACATTTTAGAATAAGGCAGCAAAGTAACAAAATGTGGAAAAAGTCAAGCGGTCTGAATAGTTTCCGAATGCACTGTATGTATGTACAGTCGTGGCCCAAAGTTTTGAGAATGACACAAATATTAAATTCCACAGTTTGCTGCTTCAGTGTCTAAATATTTTTGTCAGTTGTTACTATGGAATACTGAAGTATAATTACAAGCATTTCATAAGTGTCAAAGGCTTTTATTGACAATTGCATGAAGTTGATGCAAAGAGTCAATATTTCCAGTGTTGACCCTTCTTTTTCAAGACCTCTGCAATCTGCCCTGGTATGTAGTCAATTAACTTCTGGGCCACATCCTGACTGATGGCAGCCCATTCTTGCATAATCAATGCTTGGAGTTTGTCAGAATTTGTGTGGTTTGGTTTGTCCACCCTCCTCTTGAGGATTGACCACAAGTTCTCAATGGGATTAACTTCTCTAGGGTAGGTGGCAGCATTCGGAATTGTGGATGAAATGCATGCCCAAATTAAACGGCCTGTTTCTCGGGCCCAGAAGATATGATATGCATATAACTGGTAGATTTGGATAGGAAACACTCTAAAGTTTCCAAAACTGTTAAAATAGTGTCTGTGAGTTTAATAGAACTGATTTGGCAGGCAAAAACCTGAGAAGAATCGATTCAGGAAGTAGTTTTCTTTTGGTTTGTAGTTTTCTATTCAATGCCATTACAGTATCCCTTGACTTAGGACTCAACTTGCAGTTTCTATGCCTTCCACTAGATGTCAACAGTCTTTAGAAAGTGTTTCAGTCTTGTATTCTGAAAAATTAGGAAGTAAGAGCAGTCTGAATGAGTCGACCCTAAAGTTTCATGGAGCTTTTTCTTGCGCACAACCGAGAGAGTGCGTTTCTTGTTTACATTTTATATTGAAGACGTTATTGTCCGGTTGAAATAGTATCGATTATTTAGGCTAAAAACAACCTGAGGTTTGAATATAAACATCGTTTGACATGTTTCTATGAACTTTACGGATACAATTTTGATTTTTTTGTCTTCCCGTTTTGACTGAGTTTGAGCCTGTGGATTACTGAAGAAAACGCCTGAACAAAAAGGTTTTGGGGTATAAGAGACTTTATCGAGCAAGAGGAACATTTATTGAGTAAATTAATGTCTGCTGAGTGCAACCATATGAATATCATCAAAGGTAAGGGATTAATTTTATCTCTATTTCTAAATTGTCTAACTGTTCTATCTGGCTGGCTACTGTTTGTAATGATTTGTCTTGTGGGCTATGTTCTCATAATCGTAATGTATGCTTTCGCCGTAAAGCATTTTTTAAATCTGACACCGTGGTTGGATTCACAAGAAGTTTATCTTTATACCTATGTAAATTATGTTTTGTTTTCTGAATTTTTATAATGAGTATTTCTGTATTTGAATTTGGCGCCCAGCAGTTACACTGGCTGTTGAAGAGGTGGGATGCTACAGTCTCACGTGCCCAAGAGAGGTTAAGGTCTGGGGAGTTTCCTGGCCATGGACCCAAAATATCAATGTTTTGTTCCCCGAGCCACTTAGTTATCACTTTTGCCTTATGGCAATGTGCTCCATCACGCAGGAAAAGGCATTGTTCATCACAAAACTGTTCCTGGATGGTTGGGGGAAGTTGCTCTTGGAGGATGTGTTGGTACCAATCTTTATTCATGGGGGTGTTCTTAGGCAAAATTGTGAGTGAGCCAACTCCCTTGGCTGAGAAGCAACCCCACACATGAATGGTCTCAGGATGCTTTACTGTTGGCGTGACACAGGACTGATGGTGGCGCTCAACCTTGTCTTCTCCGGACAAGCTTTTTTCCGGATGCCCGAAATAATCGGAAAGGGGATTCATCAGAGAAAATGATTTTACCCCAGTAGTTCAATCCCTGTACCTTTTGCAGAATATCAATCTGTCCCTGAAGTTTTTCCTGGAAAGAAGTGGCTTCTTTGCTGAAGGCCATCCTCCAAAAGTCTTCGCCTCACTGTACGTGCAGATGCACTCACATCTGCCTGCTGCCATTCCTGAGCAAGCTCTGTACTGGTGGTGACCCGATCCCGCAGCTGAATCAACTTTAGGAGACGGTCCTAGCGCTTGCTGGACTTTCTTGGGCGCCCTGAAGCCTTCTTCACAACAATTGAACCGCTCTCCTTGAAGTTCTTGATGATCCGATACATGGTTGATTTAGGTGCAATCTTACTGGCAGCAATATCCTTGCCTGTGCAGCCCTTTTTGTGCAAAGCAATGATGACGGCACATGTTTCCTTGCAGGTAACCATGGTTGACAGAGGAAGAACAATGATTCCAAGCACCACCCTCCTTTTGAAGCTTCCAGTCTGTTATTCGAACTCAATCAGCATGACAGAGTGATCTCCAGCCGTGTCCTCGTCAACACTCACACCTGTGTTAACCCCACCTCTTTAAGGAATACCTAGGATAGGATAAAGTAATCCTTCTGACCCCCCTCCCCCCAATTAAAAGATTTAGATGCACTATTGTAAAGTGGCTGTTCCACTGGATATCTTAAGGTGAATGCACCAATTTGTAAGTCGCTCTGGATAAGAGCGTCTGCTAAATGACTTAAATGTAAATGTAAATGTTTTAACCTCTTTGGGCTCAAGGGGCAGTATTGAGTAGCCAGTTAAAAGGTGCCCATTTCAAAAAGGCCTCGTACTCAATTCTTGCTCGTACAATATGCATATTATTATTACTATTGGATAGAAAACACTCTCTAGTTTCTAAAACCATTTGAATTATATCTGTGGGTGAAACAGAACTGGACTTAGAGCAATTTTCCTATGTGTATGTCAGAATGCAGAATTTTGCTGGCTGTTCTGAGACCTGTGTATTAATTTGCCTGTCCTCTATTGGTTGAGATGCACTGCATACGCCTTCCACTGGGTGTCAGCGAATAGGGAGAGTTGAAATGGAGTTTCTACGTAGGTCCCAAAGGTTATAAATTGCTTGGAACCGAAGTGTCCCATCTTTCCACTCTTCGCTCTGACGCAGGGAGGGTCTCGGCATGTCATTTTAGAAGCTCCCGTATTAGCTCCTAGATATATCCGGCTCTGTTTTTATTCGATATAGGTGTTGAAGACATCGTAATGTTGTTATTTTAAACCGAATTATATCAGTTTATGTCAGTATATTGCGATTTTCGGGTATTTATTTTCGTGACGTTTTAGGAAGTCGGGTATCTCTGGCCCACATGGCTATTGTTTACTGCTAATTGCAACGTTGAAGACGACGTTCTCCAACCTAGCAACGATTATTTTGGACAAAGGACACATTTCCCAAGATTCTGATGAGATTCATTGAAAAGTAAGAACTATTTATGCTGATAATTCATTGTTCTGTTGAAAAATGTCAAATGCATAAGACGCCATTTCCTGCAGTGTAGCCTTGCGTTATCGCAGCCTGTATTGCGCAGTAAGGTTAATTTAAAAAATGTAATTCAGCGATTGCGTTAAGAACTAATTTTTCTTTCAATTGCTGTCCAACCTGTATTTTTTTAGTCAAGTTTATGAATAGTTATCGATAAGAAAAGGTGCCTTTACAAGATGGCGCCGGACAGATTGCTTGACACTATGGACACTATTCTCATTGTATAAGCACGATTTGTGCCGCTAAATATGCACATTTTCGAACAAACTCTATATGCATTGTGTAATATAATGTTACAGGACTGTCATCTGAAGAATTCTGAGAAGGTTAGTGAAACAATTAATATATTTTGGTGGTTTATACATTATAGCTATTTTTGCCTTGAATCAATGCTGTTGTTATGTATGCCATTGTGCAAAGCTAATATCACGCTATATTGTGTTTTCGCTGTAAAACACTTGATAAATCGGAAATATTGTCTGGAATCACAAGATGCCTGTCTTTCAATTGCTGTACACTATGTATTTTTCAGAAATGTTTTATGATGAGTATTTAGTTATTTGGCGTTGGTGTCTGTAATTTTTCTGTCTGCTTTCGGTGCAATTTAAGCTGCAATGTAAACTATGATTTATACCTGAAATATGCACATTTTTCTAATAAAACATATGCTATACAATAAATATGTTATCAGACTGTCATCGGATGAAGTTGTTTCTTGGTTAGTGGCTATTTATATCTTTATTTGGTCGAATTTGTGATAGCTACTGATGTAGTAAAAAACTGATGGAGTAAAAATAGTGGTGTCTTTTGCTAACGTGGTTAGCTAATAGATTTACATATTGTGTCTTCCCTGTAAAACATTTTTTAAATCGGACATGTTGGCTGGATTCACAAGATGTGTACCTTTCATCTGGTGTCTTGGACTTGTTAATGTGTGAAAGTTAAATATTTAAAAAATATATATTTTGAATTTCGCGCCCTGCACTTTGAGCTGGCTGTTGTCATAAGTGTACCGACGTCGGGCTTGCACGCCAAACAGGTTAACGAGAGAATCACTGACATGGTGTCAGCTGGTCCTTTTGTGGCAGGGCTGAAATGCAGTGGAAATGTTTTTTGGGGATTCAGTTCATTTGCGGAGAGGGACTTTGCAATTAATTGCAATTAATCTGATCACTCTTCATAACATTCTGGAGTATATGCAAATTGCCATCATACAAACTGAGGCAGCAGACTTTGTGAAAATGTATATTTGTGTCATTCTCAAAACTTTTGGCCACGACTGTATATATATATACATATACATATATATATAATAGAGAGAGAATATGACCTCAGACATTTTTCTGCATGTTTTAAAAAAATAGATAGATTAAGAGTTAGACAAACTTGGATTTTTTGGCAGGGACATATACAGGATGCTACCCTAAACAACATAACCTTCACTCCAAATCAAAACTCCAAACCTACAACCTGATTTTGGACGGAATTACCTGGAATTTCCTGGAATGCTTCCTACACCGACGGGATATTATTCCCAAGCTATACAGCAAATGCTCTGTCAAACAAACAGAAACCTGAAAACACCATCCAACCTGGATCTGAGTGAGTAATGTTTAGTCTGAAGCTATTTTGCTACTTTCAAACGCCAAGAAGAAAAATACATTACAATGATAGATTTTACTTTATAAGGATGAATGCTAAGGCTACCAAGCTTGCTAGGAAAAAGAGATACAACTTAAATTAGCACTGACTTGTGATGCGAAAGGTGTCAAAGCCCAACAATGGCAGGAGAGCACCAACCAAATGGAGAGGCCTTAGAAGCACCCTCCTGCTCTTCAGAGGTAATACAAATACAGTACCCTGTGTATGTAAAGAATAATAAGACATGAAAAGAGTACAAAATGAAGCTCCTTACGGAAAATCAAGAGACACTTTTTGATGACTATTATAAAAATGGGAACAAAAGCAACCTTATCTTCCACACAGACCATCCCCTGGCATGGCACAGTGCTATATTAACACACTACCCCTCAGGATACTAGACAACGAGGACTCTGAGTCATCTAATATAAATCTTTGTAAGTCTGGAACAGTATTGGTACAGGGCAACCGCAAACAGTTTCAGCTGGACTTTCACGTAATCAAAGAAATAGCTCAGCAGGAGAAGCTCTCCCATGAGAAAGATACCCCCACCGAGAGCGGATCAGACCGGATCTCTTCATTACATAAGCCCACAGATGAGCAACCCCAAGCGGAAAGTCAGCCTCCTAGCACAGAATACCACTCCCTCATTGAAATGAGGAATACATTCACCCAGCTGGAGGTAAGGCAGGTGGAGCTGGAACAGCAGGTGATTACATTCCAGTCAGAACAGACCCAGAAAACAGTCCAGCACAACAACACCCCCTTAACTAGACCTGGAGAGCTGGAGGGGGAGAGAGTCAGGAGTTTACATACACTTTAGCCAAATACATTTAATCTCAGTTGTTCACAATTCCTGACATTTAATCAGAGTAAAAACTCCCTGTCTTAGGTCAGTTAGGTTCACCACTTTATTTTAAGAATGTGAAATGTTAGAATAATAGTAGAGAGAATGATTTATTTCAGCTTTTATTTCTTTCATCACATTCCCATTAGGTCAGAAGTTTACATACACTCAATTAGTATTTGGTAGCATTGCCTTTAAATTGTTTAACTTGGGTCAAACATTTCAGGTAGCCTTCCACAAGCTTCCCAAAATAAGAATTTTGGCCCATTTCTCCTGACAGAGCTGGTGTAACTGAATCAGGTGGGTAGGCCTCCTTGCTCACACACGCTTTTTCAGTTCTGCCCACAAATAGAATATAGGATTGAGGTCAGGGCTTTGTGATGGCCACTCCAATACCTTGACTTTGTTTTCCTTAAAACTTCTTGCGAATATAGGGGGTGCTGTTTCGACTTAGCATAAATCGGTCTTCAGATTAAACGGCTTCCTACTCAATTCTTGCTCGTACAATATGCATATTATTATTATTATTGGATAGAAAACACTCTCTAGTTTCTATAGCCGTTGGAATTTTGTCTCTGAGTGAAACAGAACTCCTTCTACAGCACTTTTCATGTCAGGGAGTGAGATTTCAGAAATCTTGGCCCCTGCTCCCAGGTCGGTTGTAAAGTCCCTGTAAATGCTATGGAGATTAAACACTGCCTACGTCTTTTATAGCAATTTATATCCGTTTAGGGCGATTTTATGGCATTTCTGTGTGATGCACTTTGAGGAGCTGGGCACTTTTCGAGTGCATGGTGAACGTTAGTGGCCATTTCGACGGGACAAGAGGACATCTTTCGACCAAAAGACGATTAGAGCGGAGAAAGGATTCATTGCCCAAGATTCTGATGGAAGAACAGCTCATAGTAAGAACTATTTATGACGATAAATCGTGTTTCTGTCGAAAAATGTTAAACGCTTATGCCGCCATTTTGTTTGGTGTAGCTTCGCTTGGCGCAACCTGTATTGAAAAGTAAGGATAATTTAAAAATGTTATTCAGCGATTGCATTAAGAATTAAATTGTCTATCAATCGCTGTCCACCCTGTATTTTTTAGTCAAGTTTATGAGTATTTATGTATAAGACTAGATCACTGTCTAATATATAATATTCTGACCAGCTTAGCTACTTTTCTCATTGTCTAACCATGATTTTGGTGCCTAAATATGCACATTTTCGAACAAACTCTATATGTATGTTGTAATATGATGTTACAGGAGTGTCATCTGAAGAATTCTGAGAAGGTTTGTGAAAAAATTAATACATTTTGGTGGTGATAATGCTATCGCTCTTTTTGCCGTGAATCAATGCTGGGGTAATGTTTGCACATGTGGTATGGTAATATAACGATTTATTGTGTTTTCGCTGTAAGACACTTAGAAAATCTGAAATATTGTCTGGATTCACAGGATCTGTGTCTTTCAATTAGTGTATGCCGTGTATTTTTAAGAAATGTTTTATGATTAGTAATTAGGTAATACACGTTGCTCTCTGTATTTTTTCTAGTCGAGTTGTGATGGTGGGTGCAATTGTAAACTATGATTTATACCTGAAATATGCACATTTTTCTAACAAAACCTATCCTATACAATAAATATGTTATCAGACTGTCATCTGATGAGGTTTTTTCTTGGTTAGTGGCTATCAATATCTTTATTTGGCCGAATTGGTGATAGCTACTGATGCAGTAAGAAAATGGTGGAGTAAGAAAATTGTTGTCTTTTTCTAACAGTGGTTAGCTAATAGATTTACATATTGTGTCTTCCCTGTAAAACATTTTATAAATCAGAGATGATGGCTTGAATCACAAGATCTGTATCTTTCATTTGGTGTCTTGGACTTGTGATTTCATGAACATTTTATTTTATGATATCCTTGTAACTTTAGGCTAGGCTATGCTAGTCAGCTTTTGTGTTGGGGGGGATCCCGGATCCGGGTTAGGGAGGCGTTAGAGGTTAAGCCATTTTGCCACAACTTTGGAAGTATGCTTGGGGTCATTGTCCATTTGGAAGACCCATTTGCTACAAAGTTTTAACTTCCTGACTGATGTCTTGAGATGTTGATTCAATATATCCACATAATTTTCCTGCCTCATGCCATCTATTTTGTGAAGTGCACAAGTCCCTCCTGCAGCAAAGCACCCCACAATATGATGCTGCCACCACATGCTTCACGGTTGGGATGGTGTTCTTCGGCTTGCAAGGCTCCCCTTTTTTCATCCAAACATAACGATAGTCATTATGGCCAAACAGTTCTATTTATGTTTCATCAGACCAGAGATAATTTCTCCAAAAAGTACGATCTTTGTCCCCATGTGCAGTTGCAAACCTTAGTCTGGCTTTTTTGTGGCGGTTTTGGAGAAGTCGCTTCAAGGTGTAGACTTGGCAGAATCTATACAGTATATTTGATCTCTCAGCTTCCCTATCAATCTAAAAATGTCAAATATAAAACCAAAGAAAATGAACAACAATGACAAATGGTTTGATGAAGAATACAAAAACCTAAGAAAGAAATCGAGAAACGTGTCCAACCAAAAACATAGAGACCCATAAAACCTGAGTCTACGCCTTCACTATGGTGAATCACTAAAACAATACAGAAATACACTACTGAAAAATAAGTAACAGCACGTCAGAAATCAGCTCAACATAATTGAAGAATCCATAGACTAACCACATCTGGGAAAATCAGAAAACACTAAACAAACAACAACAAGAATAGTTATCTTTCCAAAATGGAGATGTATGGGTAAACCACTTCTCCATTCTTTTTGCCTCTATAACAAAGAACAAACAGCAAACACATATACATGATCAAATACAAATCTTAGAATCAACTATTAAAGACTACAACAACCCACTGGATTCTCCAATTACCTTGAATGAACTACAGGACAAAATAAAAACCATCCAACCCAAAATGGCCTGTGGTGTTGATGGTATCCTCAATGAAATTATAAAATATACAGACAACAAATTACAATTGGCTATACTTAAACTCTTTAACATCATCATTAGCTCTGGCATCTTCCCCAATATTTGGAACCAAGGACTGATCACCCCAATCCACAAAAGTGGAGACAAATTTGACCCCAATAACTACCGTGGGATATGAGTCAACAGCAACCTTGGGAAAATCCTTTGCATTATCATTAACAAAAGACTTGTACATTTCCTCAGTGAAAACAATGTACTGAGCAAATGTCAAATTGGCTTTTTACCAAAGTATTGTACGACAGACCACATATTCACTCTCCACACCCTAACTGACAAACAAACAAACCAAAGCAAAGGCAAAGTCTTCTCATGCTTTGTTGATTTCAAAAAAGCCTTTGACTCAATTTGGCATGAGGGTTTCAAATCAAATCAAAGTTTATTTGTCACGTGCGCCGAATTCAACAGGTGTAGTGCTTACTTAGGAAGGTGTAGTGGTTACCGACCATTTCGAATCCCACCATACGTTCTCCGCAATGCAATCTGGTTTCAGAACTGGTCATGGGTGCACCTCAGCTACACTCAAGGTCCTAAACGATATCTTAACCACCATCGATAAGAAACAATACTGTGCAGCTGTATTCATTGACCTGGCCAAGGCTTTCGACTCTGTCAATCACCACATCCTCATCGGCAGATTCGATAGCCTTGGTATCTCAAATAATTGCCTCGCCTGGTTCACCAACTACTTCTCTGATAGAGTTAAGTGTGTCAAATCGGAGGGCCTGTTGTCCAGGCCTCTGGCAGTCTCTATGGGGGTGCCGCAGGGTTCAATTCTTGGACCGACTCTCTTCTCTGTATACATCAAGGATGTCGCTCTTGCTGCTGGTGAGTCTCTGATCCACCTCTATGCAGACGACACCATTCTGTATACTTCTGGCCCTTCTTTGGACACTGTGTTAACAACCCTCCAGACGAGCTTCCATGCCATTCAAATCTCCTTCCGTAGCCTCCAATTGCTCTTAAATACAAGTAAAACTAAATGCATGCTCTTCAACCGAATTCTGCCTGCACCTGCCCGCCCCTCCAACATCACTACTCTGGACGGTTCTGACTTAGAATATGTGGACAACTACAAATACCTAGGTGTCTGGTTAGACTGTAAACTCTCCTTCCAGACTCACATCAAACATCTCCAATCCAAAGTTAAATCTAGAATTGGCTTCCTAGTTTGCAACAAAGCATCCTTCACTCATGCTGCCAAACATACCCTTGTAAAACTGACCATCCTAACGATCCTCGACTTCGGCGATGTCCTTTACAAAATAGCCTCCAATACCCTACTCACTAAATTGGATGCAGTCTATCACAGTGCTATCCGTTTTGTCATCAAAGCCCCATATACTACCCACCACTGCGACCTGTACGCTGTCGTTGGCTGGCCCTCGCTTCATACTCGTCGCCAAACCCACTGGCTTCAGGTCATCTAAAAGACCCTGTTAGGTAAAGTCCCCCCTTATCTTAGCTCGCTGGTCACCATAGCAGCACCCACCTGTAGCACGTGCTCCAGCAGGTATATCTCTCTGGTCACCCCCAAAACCAATTCTTCATTTGGCCGCCTCTCCTTCCAGTTCTCTGCTGCCAATGACTGGAACGAACTACAAAAATCTATGAAACTGGAAACACTTATCTCCCTCACTAGCTTTAAGCACCAGCTGTCAGAGCAGCTCACAGATTACTGCACCTGTACATAGCCCATCTATAATTTATGCCAAACAACTACCTCTCCCCCTACTGTATTTATTTATTTATTTATTTTGCTCCTTTGCACCCCATTATTTCTATCTCTACTTTGCACATTCTTCCACTGCAAATCTACCATTCCAGTGTTTTACTTGCTATATTGTATTTACTTCGCCACCATGGCCTTTTATTGCCTTACCTCCCTTAGCTTATTTGCTAACATTGTATATAGTCTTATTTTTCTACTGTATTATTGACTGTATGTTTGTTTTACTCCATGTGTAACTCTGTGTTGTTGTATGTGTCGAACTGCTTTCCTTTATCTTGACCAGGTAGCAATTGTAAATGAAAACTTGTTCTCAACTTGCCTACCTGGTTAAATAAAGGTGAAATAAAAATAAAAATAAACTTACAGGCTCTAACCAATAGTGCAAAAAGGTATTAGGTGAACAATAGGTCTTTAAAGAAATAAAACAACAGTAAAAAGACAGGCTATATACAGTAGCGAGGCTATAAAAGTAGCAAGGCTACATACAGCCACCGGTTAGTCAGGCTGATTGAGGGACTGTGTGTACTGCTATACAAATTGATGGAAAGTTGTGTTGGGGAAAAACATACAACAATTTAAAACCCATGTATACAAACAACAAGTCTGCGGGTAAAATTGGTGAAAAAACACACACATCTCTTTCCACAGGGCCGTGGGGTGATTAAGCCCCATCCTCTTCAACATATACACTACCGGTCAAAAGTTTTAGAACACCTACTCATTCAAAGGTTTTTCTTTATTTTTAAAACTATGAAATAACACCTACGGAATCATGTAGTAACCTGTTTTTTTTTAACAATTCACAATATATTTATATCTCAGATTCTTCAAATAGCCACCATTTGCCTTGATGACAGCTTTGCACACTCTTGGCATTCTCGCAACCACCTTCACCTGGAATGCTTTTCCAACAGTCTTGAAGGAGTTCCCACATATGCTGAGCACTTGTTGGCTGCTTTTCCTTTACTCTGCGGTCCGACTCATCCCAAACCATCTCAGTTTGGTTGAGGTCGGGGGATTGTGGAGGCCAGATAATCTGATGCAGCACTCCATTACTCTCCTTCTTGGTAAAATAGCCCTTACACAGCCTGGAGGTGTGTTGGGTCATTGTCCTGTTGAAAAACAAATGCTAGTCCCACTAAGCCCAAACCAGAATGGGATGGCGTATCACTGCAGAATGCTGTGGTAGCCATGTTGGTTAAGTGTGCCTTGAATTCTAAATAAATCAGTGTCACCAGCAAAGCACCCCCACACCATAACACCTCCTCCTCCATGCTTTATGGTGGGAAAAACACTTGCAGAGATCATTCGTTCACCCACACAGCGTCTCACAAAGACAGTGATTGGAACCAAAAATCTCAAATTTGAACTCCAGACCAAAGGACATATTCCACCGGTCTAATGTCCATTGCTCGTGTTTCTTGGTCCAAGCAAGTATCTTCTTTTATTCGTATCCTTTAGTAGTGGTTTATTTGCAGTAATTCGACCATGAAGGCCTGATTCACACAGTCTCCTCTGAACAGTTGATGTTGAGATGTGTATGTTACTTGAACTCTGTGAAGCATTTATTTGGGCTGCAATTTCTGAGGCTGGAAACTCTAATGAACTTATCCTCTGCAGCAGAGGTAACTCTGGGTCTTCCAATCCTGTGGTGGTCCTCGTGAGAGTCAGTTTCATCATAGCACTTGATGGTTTTTGCGACTGCAGTTGAAGAAACGTTAAAAGTTTTTGAAATATTCCGTATTTACTGACCTTCATGTCTTAAAGTAATGATGGACTGTCATTTCTGTTTTCTAATTTGAGCTGTTCTTGCCATAATACGGACTTGGTCTTTTACCAAAAATAGGTATATGTTTTGTATACCACCCTTACCTTGTCAAAACACAACTTATTGGCACAAATGCATTAAGAAGGAAATAAATTCCACAAACTAACTTAACAAGACACACCTGTTAATTGAAATTCATTCCAGGTGACTACCTCATGAAGCTGGTTGAGAGAAGCCAATAGTGTAAAAAGCTGTCATCAAGGCAAAGGGTGGGTATTTGAAAAATCTCAAATAAAAAATATAATTTGATTTGTTTTTTAGTTACTACATAATTACATATGTGTTATTTCATAGTTTTGATGTCTTCACTATTATTCACAATAATGTAGAAAATAGTACAAATCTAGAAAAACTCTTGAATGACAAGTATGCTCTCTAATTCTCTCCTTCTCTCTTTCTTTCTCTCTCCCCGAGAACCTGAGCCCTAGGACCATACGTCAGGACTACCGGGCATGATGACTCCTTGCTGTCCCCAGTCCACCTGGCCTTGCTGCTATTCCAGTTTCAACTGTTCTGTCTGCGGTTATGGAACCCCTACCTGTCCCAGACCTGCTGTTTTCAACTCTTAATGATCGGCTATGAAAAGCCAACTGACATTTATTCCTGATTATTATTTGACCATGCTTGTCATTTATAAACATTTTGAAAATCTTGGCTCTCTCTAATTCTCTCCTTCTCTCTTTCTTTCTCTCTCTCGGAGGACCTGGGCCCTAGGACCATACGTCAGGACTACCGGGCATGATGACTCCTTGCTGTCCCCAGTCCACCTGGCCTTGCTGCTATTCCAGTTTCAACTGTTCTGCCTGCGGTTATGGAACCCCTACCTGTCCCAGACCTGCTGTTTTCAACTCTTAATGATCGGCTATGAAAAGCCAACTGACATTTATTCCTGATTATTATTTGACCATGCTTGTCATTTATGAACATTTTGAAAATCTTGGCTCTCTCTAATTCTCTCCTTCTCTCTTTCTTTCTCTCTCTCGGAGGACCTGGGCCCTAGGACCATACGTCAGGACTACCGGGCATGATGACTCCTTGCTGTCCCCAGTCCACCTGGCCTTGCTGCTATTCCAGTTTCAACTGTTCTGCCTGCGGTTATGGAACCCCTACCTGTCCCAGACCTGCTGTTTTCAACTCTTAATGATCGGCTATGAAAAGCCAACTGACATTTATTCCTGATTATTATTTGACCATGCTTGTCACTTATGAACATTTTGAACATCTTGGCCATGTTCTGTTATAATCTCCACCCGGCACAGCCAGAAGAGGACTGGCCACCCCTCATAGCCTGGTTCCTCTCTAGGTTTCTTCCTAGGTTTTGGCCTTTCTAGGGAGTTTTTCCTAGCCACCGTGCTTCTACACCTGCATTGCTTGCTGTTTGGGGTTTTAGGCTGGGTTTCTGTACAGCACTTCGAGATATTAGCTGATGTACGAAGGGCTATATAAAATAAACTTGATTTGATTTGATTTGAATGAGTAGGTGTTCTAAAACTTTTAACCGGTAGTGGATGTCAATGAATTGGCGAGGGCACTAGAACAGTTTGCAGCACACGGCCTCACTCTACTAGAATCTGAAGTCAAATGTCTACTGTTTGCTGATTATCTGGTGCTTCTGTCACCAACCAAGGAGGGCTTACAGCAGCACCTAGATCTTCTGCACAGCTTCAGCCAGACCTGTGCCCTGACAGTAAATCTCAGTAAGACCAAAATAATGGTGTTCCAAAAAATATCCAGTCGCCAGGACCACAAATACAAATTTCATTTAGACACCATTGCTCTAGAGCACAAACAAAACTATTCATACCTTGGCCTAAACATCATCCCCACAGGTAATTTCCACAAAGCTGTGAACAATCTGAGAGACAAGGCAAGAAGGGCCTTCGATGCCATCAAAAGGAACATAAAATTCGACATACCAATTAGGGTCTGGTTACAGAACCGATTCAGGTCTGGGGTCTGGGGTCTGGGGCCTGCTCACCAACCAAGAATTCACAAAATGGCACAAACACCAAATTGAGACTCTGCATGCAGAATTCTGCAAACATATCCTCCGTGTACAATGTAAAACACCAAATAATGCATGGAGAGCAGAATTAGGCTTCTACCCGCTAATGATAACAATCCAGAAAAGAGCAGTTACATTCTAGAACCACATAAAAGGAAGCTGATGAACCTAGAGAAGAATCCCCTAAGCAAGCTGGTCCTGGGGCTCTGTTCACAAACACAAACAGACCCCACAGATCCCCAAGACAGCAACACAATTAGACGCAAACAAATCATGAGAAAACAAAAAGATAATTACTTGACACATTGGAAAGAATTAACAAAAAATCTGAGCACACTAGAATGCTATTTGGCCCTAAAACAGAGAGTACACAGCGGCAGAATACCTGACCACTGTGACTGACCCAAACTTAAGGAAAGCTTTGACTATGCACAGACTCAGTGCATAGTCAATAGCTTTGCCTTGCTATTGAGAAAGGCCTGCACACAAAATGCACACAAAATGAAGTGGAAACTGAGCTGCACTTCCTAACCTGACAAATATATGACCATATTAGAGACACATATTTCCCTCAGATTACACAGATCCACAAAGAATTCGAAAAGAAACCCAATTTTGATAAACTCCCATATCTACTGGGTGAAATTCCACAGTGTGCCATCACAGCAGCAATATTTGTGACCTGTTGCGACAAGAAAAGGGCAACCAGTGAAGAACAAACACCATTGTAAATACAACTCATAATTGTGTTTATTTATTTTCCCTTTTGTACTTTAACCATTTGCACATCGTTACAACACTGTATATATACATAATATGACATTTGAAATGTCTTTATTATTTTTGAACTTCTGTGAGTGTAATGCTTACTATTCATTTTTATTGTTTATTTCACTTTTTATATTATCTACTTCACTTGCTTTGTCAATGTTAACATATGTTTCCCATGCCAGTAAAGCCCCTTGAATTTAGAGAGAGAGAGAGAGATGTTTGGGTGGTAGAGAATAGAGATACACCCAGATACACAATGTGATGGAGCACCAGCCAGTGTGTTTACACATTAATAATTCAAATCATTATTTTAATATCAACAACTGGGAAGGCTTGGCTGCTCATGCACACACATACATACAGTACACACGCAGAATAAGGTATATTACCATTCATTGATTTCTGAAAAACTATTCCAAGGGCACTCACCTTGGGTGGCTATGAAGTGGTTTGATCGCTGGTACCCCTGTGAAAAAAAGAGAGAAAGAGATGGAGGTAAAAAGAAAGAGAGCGAAAGAGAGAGAGTTGAACATCAGAGTAACACAGTGTAAACACCAGTCACTGGAGTCACTACAAAGAACACCACCCCCTTCCTCAGTCTCCTCTCCTCTCTTATTTTTGATCTGGTATTGAATGACACTGAATATGTAGTGAAGCTTGCATTGTATTCATCTTCCACCTAGATATAATAACAAGTGGTTTTCATAGTTTAATGTTTTCATATTGTAAAGGTTGGACTGTTGGATTACAGGGAGTTAAAGGAGATTTCTCTACAGCGGCCAGAACTGTCTAGAGAGAGGGACCGTCATTTTCTCATTGGGCAGCTTCCTCCTACCAATTATTTTTTGTTTTGTTCAGGCAGCATTTTGACATGATCTGTTCAGGTATAAAGCAATAATAAAGTACACAAGTTTCCTTCAAAAGTGAAATTATAATGCTTTCATTTCAGCAAATTGACACTGACTGATCTGTCATTGTCTCTTCTCCTGGGGGGGGGGGGGGGGGGGGGGGGGGGGGGTCATGGTCTGTGTGCGTCCAGACTAACTCAGCACTCTGAGCAAGACAAATTAACCAGCCCTGAGTATGGTGTGTTTGAGAGAGAGAGAGAGAGAGAGAAGAATATAAAGCAAGACAAATCCTCCAACCCTGGGCATGGTCCCCTCATCACTCTTGGCTATAAGGGAATACACACACACACACACACACACACACACACACACACACACACACACACACACACACACACACACACACACACACACACACACACACACACACACACACACACACACACACACACAACTCATTCCATTCCATAAGTGCCATGCCACAGAGAGGACAGGAGATGGATGACAATCGCCATGCTAGAGTGCAGTGACCCCATTCCCAACCTTCCCATGATCCTCTCTGCTTCACTGTGTGTGTGTGCTTCCTGTCTGTCACCTAGGCAACCACCATCTTCCGCCTACAGCGAGCAGACAGCATCACATCAAGCAGTGTGAAATTCAAAATGGAGGAAAAGGAACTCGCATGCTCCCCACCACACTTAAACCATGACAAAACTAATCACATCACAGCGTCGCAACATGATGAGATGAAAAGCAAGTTGCCACAAGATGGAAAGCCAAGAAGAAAGCCAATACAAAGTTGGCAATCTCTCCCTTTACATGTTCTCTTCTTTCACAGCAAGTTGGACCCCCTTCAAACCAATCTAGTTTGACCCAGCTAGATAGCCCGCCATGTGGTTGAAGATTAGCCCAAATGCTGTATGACAATCTATGTATGAGAAACATCCAACAGAATGTGATACAGGGGCAGAAAACAGGTTGAAAACAGTCATGTTATGTTCCGGCTCTGGCAGTGCAGTGTTTCCTGTGAAGCCCTTCGCTGTGTCTCATCTGAGCTGAGCAGTGTTGTAAAGTACTTGAAAGTAATACTTAAGTCGTTTTTGGGGGGTATCTGTACTTTCCTTTAATATATATATTTTTGACAACTTTTACTTTTACTTCACTACATTCCTAAAGAAAAATATGTACTTTTTACTCCATACATTTTCCCTGACACCCAAAAGTACTCGTTACATTTTGAATGCTTAGCAGGACAGGAAAATTGTCTAATTCACACACTTATCAAGAGAACATAAATGGTCATTCCCCACTTTTACTTGAGTCAATTTCTATGAAGGTATCTTTACTTTTACTCAAGTATGACAATTGGGTACTTTTTCCACCACTGGAGCTGAATGTGTGTATCTGTCCTGGCTTTGGCCCTGCATGATTTATCTGCATGGATCTCTACTGCCTTCAGGGCATATCTGAGCTCTAGCCAAAAGTAATTAACTATATAGGGAATAGACTGAGACCTTTGAGGCTCTGGCCAAAAGTAGCGCACTGTATAGGTAATAGGGGGGCATTTAGGATTCACCCTTAGACTGTGCTCTTCCCATTGGTTCCTTTGTGCGATTTCTGATGGGGGACAGGTGTAATATATAATACAAAGTTCTAACGGCTGGTTCTGTCTATTGGGACAGACTTGCCTGCAGTAAGACATGCTTTGTGTTATCTCTGCTGTGATGGGGGACAGACAAACCTCATACAAATCCTTTACTCTAAGTGAGTCTAGTCTGGCTGCAGATGAGAGTGAGTGTAGTGGTGTAGCAGAGCAGGTTCGGCTAAATTAAACTCTGGGGAGCAGCTGGTGCCTAGGGCTGGGGGGGGGGGGGGGTTCATAGACAGAGAGATTAGAAAGTGGTGGAGCGATGGAAAGGGGGAAGGAAGTAAGGGGGTACGCAGAGGGCACAGGGTGAGCGGGAAGATAGATGGAAAAGAAAGAGAAGAAGTAGTACTTACTTCCCTGTTTATCCGGATCTAAGAGGTCCCAGAGGTTAAGAAAAGAGGGAAGGAGAAAGAGAGAAAGAAGGAAGGAAGGAAGCAAGGAAAAATAAACAAATTATTGAGATTAAAGAACAGGGGGATGAGAGAGAGCGAGAGAGCGAGAGAGAGAGAGAGAGAGAGAGAGAGAGAGAGAGATTGTTTCATCATGCCACACACTGTTGCCATGACAAAGAGGTAGAAACCAAAAAAAAAATCTTGAACTTCCTGTAGTTGTTGTGGTCATGGAACACTAAGTGAACAAAACATACTATACTTTTACTACGACCCAACCCTCCTCCTATCTAGTCAAGCCCAAGCCCCACCATCCATGAAAACAGTTAGGTTAACCCAAATCAGAGCCAGACAATGTGCTGCTTTTCCATTAAACCTTTCTGAAGATGGCGGAACGGCAGTGGACCCTTAATTCCACCCCTCATCTCTCCATTCACCCCTCCATTCTTCCCTTTCTCCTACTCACATGAATAATTTAGTATGGCGTCTGGTGGTGGGTTAGCCTAGCGGGAAGGCTAGTCAGGGGTCCTGCCACAACATGCAGACAGTGGTGTAGACAGCCCTAACAATGTCACAGGTTTCCTCCCAAGGCCCATATGCTAATGAAACTTTCAGGTAGAGCTAGAGGAGGGTGAACGGAGAATGGAACCAGTGTGCTCACAAAGGGCAAGAACGGTCGGAACACTCTCCATGATCTCCAACACAAACACATTGTCCTTCCCTTCCACCTCAACCTGCTGAGTCAGCGCTCATTTGACCTTTTATTTTCTGTCAATTTTAGCTTTTCTATTCTGTCCATTTGACTTATTCTTATATTCTTCATTTCTTTGAGCGAAGGGAGAAGAATCCAGTCGAACCCTGTACGCTCTTTCCTGCTCTCATTGGGCACTTCACTGAACGGACTGTGTTCAACAAAATAAATAATTGCTAAAAGAGGTTTTTGTGAATGTCACCTTTACGTAACCTGTACTGCGTGCGTATTAAGCAACGCCTCCACACACACACACACACACACACACACACACACACACACACACACACACACACACACACACACACACACACACACACACACACACACACACACACACACACACACACACACACACACACACTCACTGCTTGGCCCTAGCTCAAGCACACAAAGTGTATATCCCTCCAACACTAGCTACAGTACTAGCTGTTCAGCTTTGACACAGAGCTGGGAGAGAAAGTGTCTGGGATGAGGGATGAACTGGTACTGGGCTTGGCTATGCCTTCCTGGATGAGACTCACTGGAGCTGAACAGTTGAAATCACAACTAACTGAATGCCAGATGAACAGGATCAGGCATTTGATATCATCAGACAGACAGAGCGAGTCACAGCTCGGAGTCGACTTAGGAGAGCTTTTGGACGAGTCGTCAGCCGTCACAGAGGACACAGAGACTCCTAGCTTATAGGATATTAAAGGATCTTATAGGATCTTATAGGATCTGTGGTGTTGCTGAGACGATGTCTATCTTAAATCTATTCCAGTACCTCCAGGGATACAGGTACAAAGCCAGGTTGAGGGGACAATCCTCTTTAAGTGGATATCCTCACTGTCACAGTGTACTGGCCAGCCAACTGAGGCAAGCCCAGAGAGGGTTGTTGGGACAGAGTACCTGTACACAGTACAGTGGGAGTCTCTGACTGTCACATCCTCAAACACTTCGGACGGGTGTCCCTGTAGACTGGAACATTGGGCTAGACATCCTTAAACCACAGGAGGTTGGTGACACCTTAATTGAGGAAGATGGGATCATGGTAGTGACTGAAGAGGAATCAGTGGAATGGTATCAAATACATCAAACACATGGTTTCTATGTGTTTGATGCCATTCCATTCGCTCGGTTCCAGCCATTATTATTAGCCGTTTGTGACCAGCCTACAAACTGCTACTGGGGTAGACAACATTACCCAAGAGTCTCCTTCCTGTCTCAAGCATACATACAGCTACTGGGTGAAACTACATTACACAATCGTCTCTCCTTCCTGTGGCCAGTCTACAGACAGCTGCTGGGAGAGATTGTATTACCCATGAGTCTATCCTCCTCCAGCACTTCTCTAGCACTGGGCCAGACACACAGCTTAAAGGAACACTCAACAATACAAAGAAAAAATGTGAATATCAGGAAGTCTTCCATGTGAGGCGAGAGACTAATCTCTGCAGCGGTTGTTGTCACACAGCTATCACATTGCAATAGAGTAAAGCCAACTCCCGTGCGCATGCTCAGAAGCTGTGTGGATGCTCAGAAGCTGTGTGGATGCTCAGAAGTGCAGCCTCTTACATCGTAAGTCACTCTGCAATATCTTTGGTTCCCACAGCTGATCATACGGCTGAGTCTCAGTTTAAGGAGCAACTGTGGACAGAGACAGTAAAGAGTGAGGAGGAGGAGTGGGGTGGGGCAGAGTGAAAGAGTAGCGAGAGAGAGAGAGAGAGAGAGAGAGAGAGAGAGAGAGAGAGAGAGAGAGAGAGAGAGAGAGAGAGAGAGAGAGAGAGAGAGAGAGAGAGAGAGAGAGAAAGAGAGAGAGAGCGTGTAACTTACGTCTATGTAGTTGGCATTGCCATAGTCAGAGTTGGGGTCTGCTAAGAGAGAGTGCAGCTTGACTCGATGACGATCATCTAGAGGGGAGAGATCATCAACAGGGGAGAAATCATCAACAGGGGAGAAATCATCAACAGGGGAGAAATCATCAACAGGGGAGAGATCATCAACAGGAGAGAGATCATCAACAGGAGAGAGATCATCAACAGGAGAGAGATCATCAACAGGGGAGAGATCATCAACAGGAGAGAGATCATCAACAGGAGAGAGATCATCAACAGGGGAGAGATCATCAACAGGAGAGAGATCATCAACCGGAGAGAGATCATCAACAGGAGAGAGATCATCAACAGGGGAGAGATCATCAACAGGGGAGAGATCATCAACAGGAGAGAGATCATCAACAGGGGAGAGATCATCAACAGGGGAGAGATCATCAACAGGGTAGAGACCATCAACAGGAGAGAGATCATCAACAGGGGAGAGATCATCAACAGGGTAGAGATCATCAACAGGAGAGAGATCGTCAACAGGATAGAGATCATCAACAGGAGAGAGATCATCAACAGGGTAGAGACCATCAACAGGGTAGAGACCATCAACAGGGTAGAGATCATCAACAGGAGAGAGATCATCAACAGGAGAGAGATCATCAACAGGGGAGAGATCATCAATAGGGGAGAGATCATCAACAGGAGAGAGATCATCATCAGGAGAGAGATCATCAACAGGGGAGAGATCATCAACAGGGTAGAGATCATCAACAGGGTAGAGATCATCAACAGGAGAGAGATCATCAACAGGAGAGAGATCATCAACAGGAGAGAGATCATCAACAGGGGAGAGATCATCAACAGGAGAGAGATCGTCAACCGGAGAGAGATCATCAACAGGAGAGAGATCATCAACAGGGGAGAGATCATCAACAGGGGAGAGATCATCAACAGGAGAGAGATCATCAACAGGGGAGAGATCATCAACAGGGGAGAGATCATCAGCAGGGTAGAGACCATCAACAGGAGAGAGATCATCAACAGGGGAGAGATCATCAACAGGGTAGAGATCATCAACAGGAGAGAGATCATCAACAGGAGAGAGATCATCAACAGGGGAGAGATCATCAACAGGGGAGAGATCATCAACAGGGGAGAGATCATCAACAGGAGAGAGATCATCAACAGGGGAGAGATCATCAACAGGGTAGAGATCATCAACAGGGGAGAGATCATCAACAGGGGAGAGATCATCAACAGGAGAGAGATCATCAACAGGGGAGAGATCATCAACAGGGTAGAGATCATCAACAGGGTAGAGATCATCAACAGGAGAGAGATCATCAACAGGAGAGAGATCATCAACAGGGGAGAGATCATCAACAGGAGAGAGATCATCAGCAGGAGAGAGATCATCAACAGGAGAGAGATCATCAACAGGAGAGAGATCATCAACAGGGGAAAGATCATCAACAGGGAAGAGATCATCAACAAGAAAGAGGGACTTTTATGTCAGCTTTATTAAACCAGGAAGTCTTTTCAGATGTATATTCTCTTTTAAAGGGACACTAACAAAGATATTAAACAAAACAAAGATTTTTAAATAGTGGTTGACGATAGCGATTGACTTGAGGACATGTTATAATTGGTACACTAATTTGAAAAAAAGTTACAGTAGCTTTCCTGCAAATGTTCTTCCATATATGGCATACCACTCCATTCCAGAGTGAGGGTCTGAACAGAACTTACGCCCCAATAAACTGTCATGTCTCCCTTTAGTCTTGTCCTTCTTCTTGGTGACATCCCATCCATCAAAGAAGCTCTGAGAAGAGAAGGAACAAGTGGTCACAAAGACAGTGAGATATGGTGAGCATACAGGCAAAATTCTGCATTCAGTTGATTTAAACAGCACACTGAAATACTTAGCTTGGTTACTGGAGTGTTAGATATCACTAGGACACAAGGAATATACTGTAGGTGTCATCAGATTCAAATATCCTTTCAGTTTTATTACCAAATCTCCACTTAGTTTCACCACTTAGCTTAGTTACCCAACTTAGACTGTTATCCTGAGGTTCTCTGAGTAACTTGGCCATCATATTCACTGCTCGTATTTCTGTCATGACACAATTATGAGAGAACGGTGAGGAGAAGAAGAGGCTAAGAGAGATGGATCTGGCCTTGAGGGGGAGAGGAGAGGAGGAGAGGAGGTAGAGGGGTGAGGACATGAGGAGAGGAGGAAAGGAGAGTGGAGACGAGGAAGAGGAGAGGAAGAGAAGGAGAGGAGGGCGGGAAGAAAGAGGGCAGTCAAGAGTTAAGAGGAGGAAAGGAGGAGAGGATGAGGAGAGGAAGAGGTGGTAGATAGGCGAGCTTGAGTCTCTCTCATTACCTATGCATCGAGAGTGGTTCTGCCTAAAATCCAAGTGTTTTATAATAGCTTGGTGTTAAAGTGCTACCTTTGTGACAGATGTTTATGGCACCATTTTCACAATCTGGCTGCACATCGCGATAGGAGCTATTGAATCTAAATCAACGTTATGAGAGAGCGAGAGACTAGAGAGTAGAGAAAGAAAGAATGACTGAGTGAGTGTGACAGACGTGTTTGCGGAGAAACACAGTGGCGCTGGCGGCGGTAGCGTCCAAGTCACATCACGTTCATGGCGTAAGTCAAACTTATATCCTGGCTGCTTTTCCGGGCACATCCAGGCGCTCCAACCCCAGCTTACTAAATCCCTCATCAGCGTCGGCCCAATCCCAGCATGGGATCAGCGTGGGGCGGCCGGTCCACCTACAGCCCAGGGACAGTGGCAGCATGCTGATCAGAGGATTACACCTGCGCCTCACTCCTACACAGGTAATACTATACCTAATCCTGCTTAGAGAAGACATGATACCTCTCTCTCTCTCTCCTTCTCTCTCTCCTCCCACCAACACACTTTAGAGCAGAGCCTGACTAACACTGAACCAATCCATAGACAAACTTTCTTTAACACGCCACTATCATGCATCAGGGTCTCAGCTGCTGATCGTCAGAATGGAATTCTCTTTTCTTCTAGCAATGTTCTTTATCTCCCCTGAAGCCACACATGACTCCAACACCATCATTAAGCTTGCTGACGACACGCCGGTGGTAGGTCTCACCGGCGACGATGAGACAGCCTACAGGGAGGACAGTGACTTGGCAGTGTAGTGCCGGGACAACAACCTGTCCTTCAACATCAGTAAGACCAAGGAGCTGATCGTGGACGACAACAAATGGGGTGGCGAGCACGCCCCCATCCACATTGACAGGACTGCAGTGGAACGGGTCGTTCATCAGGGCCAACACAGCGCGACAGTGCCTCTTCCACCTCAGGAGGTTGAAAAGGTTTGGCATGGGCACTCAAATCCTCAAAAAGTTGTACAGATACATCATTGAGAGCATCTTGATTGACTGCATCACTGCTTGGTGCTTGATTGACTGCATCACCGCCCTCGATCACATGGTGCTACAGACGATGGTGCGGACAGCCCAGTACATCACTGGAGCCCAGCTCCCTGTCATACAGGACCTTTATATCAGGTGGTGTGGAAAGAAGGCCAGGAGAATCGTTAAAGACTCCAGCCACCCAAGCCATAGACTCTCTGCTTCCTCACGGTAAGCGGTACCAGTGCATCAAGTCTGACACCAAAACGCTCCTGAACAGTTTCCATCCCCAAGCCACAAGACAACTTTTTGCACTGCCTCTATGCACACTCACATACACTGACACTCCAACACACACATAACATGCACACACATTTAAATGGACTATACACACACGCACACACACCCACATGCAATCTTCTTTCATGATGCTGCTACTCTGTTAATCATCAATCCTCATGCCTAGTCACCTTACCCCAATACATATATACCTATATCGATCCAGTATCCTTGCACATTGTAAATATGGTATTGGAACTGACCCTGTGTATAGCTTCTTACTTTCTATTGTTATTATTTCTATTTCCTGTCTGTTTTTGTTCTACCTTATATTATTTAATAGTACTACACTGATATTGATTACTGCACTGTTGGGTTTAGAGCTCTGGTTTGTAATGACATCCTTTCAACCAGTTTTGCCTGCTGGGTTGAAGCCCTGAAGATAGTCAAGAGAATTGGATCTAACCTGACAATCTAACCAGTTGGTTGTAATCTGGTTATGGCTATCTGACATCAGCCTCGTTCTACCTGAGACAGTCCAGAAATCCTGTAGCGCCGGTCCAGAAACCCTGAAGTGCCATTTAAAAACTCCCAGAGTCCTTTGCAGCATGCATGATCAATGGCCACCTCGGCAGCCCAGTGGGAAATAAGGGTTATGAAGTCCTACAGCCAGTATCACACTGATACACACATCACACGCACGTATGCGCACACACACAAACACCCCAGACGCACACTGATCTCTCCATCTCCTTTATTTCTCCAGGCGACAGACTAGGGAGCGATGGAGGGAGCGAGACTGGAGGAGCGGAAAAGCGATGGAAGAGTGAAAAAGCGACCACGGTATTGATTTTAGGAGGGGGAATTTGTTGGGCCCTTGGGGGGTGGGATTAATGAATCGAAAAGCGCATCTGGAATCCTGGAGGTTTGGATTCCGGTACAAATACAAGCTAAATGCTACTGGGCGAATAGAGGGACTTTGTAGTAAATCACAAATAGAATGAAAAAAAGTTACTTGAAAGCCATTTAATTAATATAGTCTTGGTAGAAACAGAAAAGGATCTGAAAGAGAGATGAGCAGAATAAAATAGCTTTACATTGAGAGATGGTATCAAACAGCTACTGGAGGTTTACATTGACTGCTGCTTATTAAAACACGCTTCCAGCACCAACCTGCTGAACACATAAGCCATTGGACTCAGAGATGAGAAACTGTATTAAAATGCCTTCTGCCTCCAAAATTGCATCATTAAATCCCAAAGGATGCTATGCCCACATTCTCTCTCTCTCTCTCTCCCCTCTCCCCCTCCCTCTCACCTCATACTCCTGTTTGAAGCCGTATCCCTCCCCAGTCTTCATCTGGTTGATGTGTTGGAGGAGGTCTGCCACCCTGACCGCAGGGTGAAGTTGACCTGTGTGGTACGGAGAGCTCTTCCTACGACAGTGGCGTCGAGGTGAACCACCCAACAGGCTGCTGGACTCGTTCACTGAACTCCTCTGTTCATCTAGAGGAGACATACACATGCATGAGCATGGCACGCAAGCACATACACACGCACAAAGATGGATACTCAAACACAGACACAAAGATGGACACAAACATACACACAGACACGTTAACCATTACACAGCATTACATATGTTATACCACCCTGCATACCACTGCTGGCTTGCTTCTGAAGCTAAGCAGGGTTGGTCCTGGTCAGTCCCTGGATGGGAGACCAGATGCTGCTGGAAGTGGTGTTGGAGGGCCAGTAGGAGGCACTCTTTCCTCTGGTCTAATAAAATATCCCAATGCCCCAGGGCAGTGATTGGGGACACTGCCCTGTGTAGGGTGCCGTCTTTCGGATGGGACGTTAAACGGGTGTCCTGACTCTCTGAGGTCATTAAAGATCCCATGGCACTTATCGTAAGAGTAGGGGTGTTAACCCCGGTGTCCTGGCTAAATTCCCAAACTGGCCCTCAAACCATCATGGTCACCTAATAATCCCCAGTTTACAATTGGCTCATTCATCCCCCTCCTCTCCCCTGTAACTATTCCCCAGGTCGTTGCTGCAAATGAGAACGTGTTCTCAGTCAACTTACCTGGTAAAATAACGGTAAAATAAAATAAATAAAATAAATAAAAATATAAGTGCCAGTATTAGTGGCTACATGTTCTTTTATTAATAAAGTGCATGGCTCAGTGAGGGACTGAAGGTCAACCTCCACCTGCTCAACACAACACCCACTCAACTGACAGATCAAGGAAGAGCCGGTATCACAATAAAGACATATTGTATGTACATATTGACAGGTACGGTGGAATATTTTTATTGAAAGAGGTCGTTTGAGAAGAGAGAGAGAAAGAGAGAGAGTGAGAAGGAAAATAGTGTATATTGATAAAAGCAATCTGAAGGACTGAGAGAATGAGATGGATATTGACAGAGAAACTAAGATGGCGCCGAAGAAGATGGCTGACGTTTTACATGCTCCTAACCAACTGTGCTATTTTGTTAGTTTTTATATGTTGTTTGTAACTTGTTTTTTTACTTATTTTGTACATAATGTTGCTGCTACCGTCTCTTATGACCGAAAATAACTTCTGGACATCAGAAAAGCGATTACTCAACTCGAACTGGAAGAAGCTTTTTCCTTTAGCGAGTCCGACGAGAAGGATATACTGCTTTCCCGGCAACAGGCCCAAATCCCCGACATTTGCATGAAGAAAAGACGGAGAAAAAGGGGGCGCAGGTCGGGCTGGTTTCTAAGAATCCGTAGGCTTGCGAGTAAACTCCCACTGCCATCCATTCTATTGGCTAACGTACAATATAAAAATAAAAATAAAAATAAAATTGATGACCTACTATTAAGATTATCCTACCAACGGGACATTTAAAACTGTAATATCTTATGTTTCACAGAGTCGTGGCTGAACGACGACGCGGAAAATATAGAGCTGGTGGGATTTTCCATGCACCGCCAGAACAGAGAAGCTACGTCTGGTAAGAGGAGGGGTGGGGTGTGTGTCTATTTGCCAATAACAGCTGGTGCGCAATGTCTAATAATAATGAAGTCTCGAGGTATTGCTTGCCTGAGGTAGGGTAACTTATGATAAGCTGTAGACCACACTATCTACCAAGAGAGTTGTCATCTATATTATTCGTAGCCGTCTATTTACCACCACAGACCAATGCTAGCACTACGACCACACTCAACCAACTCTATAAGACCATAAGGAAACAAGAAAATGCTCATCCAGAAGTGGCACTCCTAGTGGCCGGGGATTTTATTGCAGGCAAACTTAAATCAGTTTTACAACATTTTCACCAGCATGTTACGTGTGCAACGAGAGGGAAAACAACTCTAGACCACCTGTACTCCACACACAGAGATGTATACAAAGCTCTCCCCCGCCCTCCATTTGGCAAATCTGACCACACATCTCCCCTCCTGATTCCTTCTTACAAGCTAAAACTAAAGCAGGCATTACCAGTGACTCGCTCAATACGGACGTGGCAGACAACGCGGATGCTGTGCTACAGGACTGTTTTGCTAGCAAAGAATGGAATAAGTTCCAGAATTCCTGCAATGGCATTGAGGAGTATACCACAGCTTCATTAATAAGTGCATCGACGACGTCATCCTAAATGTGAACGTACGTACAGATCCCAACCAGAAGCCATGGATTACAGGCAACATCCTCATCGAGCTAAAGACTAAAGCTGCCACTTTCAAGGAGAGTGCCACTAATCCGGACGCTTATAAGAAATCGCGCTATGCACTCAGATGAACAATCAAACAAGCAAAGCGTCAATACAGGACGCTGTACTACATCGGCTCTGACGCTCGGCGGATGTGGTAGGGCTTGAAAACTATTATGGACTACAAAGGAAACCCAGACGTGAGCTTTCCAGTGATGCGAGCCTACCAGACGAGCTAAATGCTCGCTCCAAGGCAAGCACCACTGAAGCATACATGAGAGCACCAGCAGTTCTGGATGACTGTGTGATATTGCTCTCGGTAGCCGATGTGAGCAATACTTTTAAACAGATCAACATTCACAAAGCCGCGGGGCCAGACGGATTACCAGGACGTGTACTCAAAGCATGCACGGACCAACTGGCAAAGGTCTTCACTGACATTTTTAACCTCTCCCTGACCGAGTCCGTAATACCTACATGTTTCAAGAAGACCACCATAGTCCTTCTGCCCAAGGAAGCAAAGGTCACTTGCCCAACTGATTACCGCAACGTAGCACTCACGTCGGTAGCCATGAAGAGCTTTGAAAGGCTAGTCAAGGCTCACATAAACAGCATCCTCCCGGATACCCCAGACCCACTCCAATTTGCATACCGCACAAACAGATCCACAGATGACGCAATCTCCCTCGCACTCCACACTGCCCTTTCCCACCTGGGCAAAAGGAACACCTGTGTGAGAATGCTATTCATTGACTACAGCTCAGTGTTCAACACCATAGTGCCCACGCAGCTCATCACTAAGCTAAGAACCCTGGGACTAAACACCTCCCTCTGCAACTGGATCCTGGACTTCCTGACGGGCCACCCCCAGGTGGTAAGGGTAAGCAACAACACATCTGCCACACTGATACTCAAGGCTGGGGCCCCTCAGGGGTGTGTACTTAGTCCCATCGTGTACTCCTTGTTCACCCACGACTGCGTGGCCAAACACGACTCCAACACCATCATTAAGTTTGCTGATGACACAACAGTGGTAGGCCTGATCACCGACAACGATGAGACAACTTATAGGGAGGAGGTCAAAGAATTGGCAGTGTGGTGCCAGGACAACAACCTTTCCCTCAATGTGAGCAAGACAAAGGAGCTGATCGTGGACTACAGATAAAGGAAGGCCGAACAGGCCACCATTAACCTGTTGGGGATGGGGGCGCTGTTTAGACTATTTATGCTAATGTGGCTAATTTTTTAAACGGCTTCCCACAAAATCCTTGATCGTACAATATGCATATTATTATTATTATTGGATAGAAAACAGTCTATAGTTTCTATAGGAGTTGAAATTTTGTCTCTAAGTGGAACAGAGCCCATTCTACAGCAATTTCCCTGACATGGAGTCAGATTTGAGAAACGTTGGCCACTTTTCTGAAGTCATTTAAACGGGCACTGTCGTTGCTATGACTATACGGACACTTCTTACGTCTTCCCCTGGATGCCTTTACGTGATGACGATTCCAACGGGCTCGATTGCTCGTTCACAGGCCCTACAAATGAAAAAAACCTTTAGCTAGCAAGTCTTTTCTTGCTGCGTAACGCGCGTGGAAGACACCGACCCTCTCCTGTTCCAAGCGTTAGTTTAGCCTGTTATATTTCTCCGGTCATCTTTTCACTCGTTATAGGAGTTACAAACATCACAAAGTAGTTAATTTAAAGCGTTTTATAGCAATTTATATCCGTTTAGTGCGATTTTGGGACATTTATTTTTGCAACGATGTGAAAAGTTGGAAACGCTTTTCAGTTCATCCCGAACGTAGTTGACATTTCCACATGGCAAGAGGACAGCTTTCCACCAAAAGACGATTGCTCCCAAGAAAGGATCCTTTGCCCAAGATACTGATGGAAGAACAGCTCAAGGTAGGACATTTTTATTATGATAAATCGTGTTTCTGTCGAAACATTTTAGTGGCTTAGGACGCCATGTTTTTTGACGTAGCTTCGCTTGGCGCAAACTGTATTGAAAAGTAAGGATAAATTAAAAAATGTAATAACGCAATTGTATTAAGAATTAAATTGTCTATCAATCCCTGTCCACCCTATATTTTTTAGTCACGTTTATGAGTATTTATGTATAAGAGTAGATCACTGTCTAAGTGGCGCAAGGACGTTTTCTTTACCAGCTTGTCTACATTTCACATTGTCTAACCATGATTTTGGTGGCTAAATATAAACATTTTCGATCAAACTGTATATGCATGTTGTAATGTGATGTTACAGGAGTGTCATCGGAAGAATTCTGAGAAGGTTAGTGAAAAAATTAATATCTTTTGGCGATGTTGACTTTTATCGCTCACTTTGGCTAGAATCAATGCTGGGCTGCTAATTGCTATGTGCTAAGCTAATATAACGATTTATTGTGTTTTCGCTGTAAGACACTTAGAAAATCTGAAATATTGTCTGTATTCACAGGATCTGTGTCTTTCGATTCGTGTATGCTGTGTATTTTTACGAAATGTTTGATGATTAGTAGTTAGGTAAACACGTTGCTCATTGTAATTATTCTAGTCCATTTGTGATGGTGGGTGCAATTGTAAACTATGCCATATACCTGAAATATGCACTTTTTTCTAACAAAACCTATCCCATACCATAAATATGTTATCAGACTGTCATCTAATGAGTTTTTTTGTTGGTTAGGGGCTATAAATATCTTAGTTTAGCCGAATTGGTGATGGCTACTGGTGTTGGTGGACAAATAAAAGATGGTGGAATATGCTAATGTGTTTTTAGGTAATAGATGTACATCTTTACATATTGTGTCTTCCCTGTAAAACATTTTAAAAATCGGAAATGTTGACTGGATTCATAAGATCTGTGTCTTTCATTAGCTGTATTGGACTTTAATGTGTGAAAGTTAAATATTTTAAAAAAATATTTTTTTTGAATTTCGCGGCACTGGTTTTTCAGTGGGGGGGGGGGGGGGGGGTGCCGCTAGCGCCACGCTGATCCTAGACAGGTTAACATTGATGGGGCTGTAGTGGAGCGGATCGAGAGTTTCAAGTTCCTCGGTGTCCACATCACCAACGAACTATTATGGTTCAAACACAGCAAGACAGTCGTGAAGAGGGCACGACCAAACTTTTTCCCCCTCAGGAGACTGAAAAGATTTGGCATGGTCCCCAGATCCTCAAAAAGTTCTACAGCTGCACCATCGAGAGCATCCTGACCGGTTGCATCACCGCCTGGTATGGCAACTGCTCGGCTTCTGACCGTAATGCGCTACAGAGGGTAGTGTGTACGGCCTAGTACATCACTGGGGCCAAGCTTCCTGCCATCCAGGACCTATAAATTAGGCGGTGTCAGAGGAAAGCCCCTAACATTTTCAGAGACTCCAGCAACCCCAGTCATGGACTGTTTTCTCTGCTACCGCACGGCAAGCGGTACCGGTGCACCAAGGACCAAAAGGCTCCTTAACAGCTTCAACCCCAAGCCATAAGACTACTGAACAATTCATCAAATGGCCACTGGACTATTTACATTGACCCCCTTCCCCGATTTGTTTTGCACACTGCTACCACTCACTGTTTACTATTTATGTCACTTCACCCTTACATACGTGTACAAATTACTTCAACTAACCGCTACCCCATGTATATAGCCTCGTTATTCTTATTTTGTTGTGTTACTTTTTATCATTTTTACTTGAGTTTATTTGGTTAATATGAACTCTTCTTGAACTGCACCGTTTGTTAAGGGCTTATAAGTAAGCATTTCACAGTAAGGTCTACACTTGTTGTATTCGGTGCATGTGACAAATTAAGTTTGATTTGATTTGCGAAGTAACAGAAAGCCTGAGAAACTGAAGATGGTACTTCACTTAGCAGTGTGTGTATACAGGACAGACTGTTGCCTAGAAAGTGTACTTGTTGTAGTTGACAGTGTGTATACTACAGTAGGTGGCACAGAGTCTACAGACTAGTGTACTTGTTGTAGTTGACAGTGTGTGTAGAGAGGGAAAAGACTGTAGCCTACAGAGTGTACTTGTAGCAGGGTGTAGTTGAGTGTTCTACTGGCCAGACTTCTGTGGTGCAGGGAGTAGAGCATCTGCCTCTGTAAAGGATCAGGGGATTGTGCTCTCCTTCAGCCTCTCTCGCTCTCTCTCGTAGGTACAGGGTTAGCGTACAGACTAGTGTACTCTTTGCTGTACTCTCTGTCTCTCTTAGGGCTCGGGTGTTCTTGGTTCTTACTCCGTGTGTTGCAGGTGTGGGCGTCCATGAAGGAGTTAGCAGTTCGCCCATCCTGCTGCAGGGTGCTCTGCTCTGTCATGCTGCAGTCCAGAGAACCTAGCTTCCTGGTCTTCTCCTGACGGTACGACATGGCTGCCTTGTTCAGCGCTACCTTCTTCCTGCTGCACAGAGCAAAGAGAGGAGAGGAGAGGAGAGGAGAGGAGAGGAGAGGAGAGGAGAGGAGAGGAGAGGAGAGGAGAGGAGAGGAGATATAAAAAGGAGAGAAGAATAAGAGAGATATCAAAATAAGGAAATAGCAAAGAGAGGGGAAATGAGTGGAAAGAGGGGGGGTTGAGGTCAAGGAGTTGAGAAATTGGAAGAAAGGGGAAAAATAAGAGATGAAATCGAGGCGAGGGAGATAAAGGAATATTTGGTGATAGTAGCAGGCCCAGATAGAGACAGAGAGAGAATAGACTGGAGAGGTATATAGAGGATGAGGTGGAGGAGACGCTTATCTCCTATAAGTGTCATCTTCCAGGACTACAGAGGGCAAGCAGGTGAAGATTGCGCCGTAAGGAAAAGATGGAGGTAGAGACTAGAGAGGAGTCACTTACGGGTAGTATGAGTAAGAATAGAAGTCCCTTCTGATTAGCATGAAGAAAGGAGGAGAAGAAAGAGGAGGAGAGAGAGAGATAGTGAAGAGAAAGAAAACAAAGAGACGTGTGAGGTGGGGCCATGATTAGTGAGGTGGCCTCCAGCAAGGCAAAATAAAAATGTTGAAATGTACAGGTAAATAATGAAAACAGTAGTAAATGAGGGATACAAAGTATATTGAAAGCAGGTGCTTCCACACAGGTGTGGTTCCTGAGTTATTTAAGCAATTTACATACCATCATGCTTAGGATTATGTATAAAAATGCTGGGCAGGCCATTATTTTGGCTACAATGGCTATTCCCCGATTGGATGACAATGCCCCCATCCACAAGGCACGAGTGGTCACTGAATGGTTTGATCATGAAAACAATGTAAACCATATGTCATTACCATCTCAGTCACCAGCTCTCAACCCAATCTAACACTTGTCAGAGATTCTGGAGCGGCCTCTGAGACAGAATTTTCCACCCCCATCAACAAAACACCAAATGAATTTCTCGTGGAAGAATGGTGCCGCATCCCTCCAATAGAGTCCCAGACACTTGTTGAATCAATGCCAAGGCACATTGAAGCTGTTTTGGCTTGTGGTGGCCCAACGCCCTAATAAGACACTTTATGATGGCAGTTACCTGTATGTTTATGGAGGCAGGGCAAGCGACCATGCAGCAGATAAAATATAGCACAACTGTGACATTGACTGGGTTCCTAGCTAAATAGATTGCTTATCACTTAACTGAATAATATGCCAGGGAGCACAGGTAAACATACAGCTGTCAACCAAGGTACAGTTAGCTCAACGCTCTACTGGTGGTTTCTGTCTCTATCACGCTTCTCCCTGTGACTTCCAACCCTGCTTCTCTGAAGTGCATCCCAGCTCCTCTCCCTTCATCATGAGAAAACCTGAGGTGGTAATTCTATCTGAAAGGCAACAACAACCTTCCTCTCCAATGAATGGCTCCGCCACAGGCACCGTGTTCTCAGAGCACTGCACACCAACCCAGATGCTGCTATTATATCTGCTTTGACTTGAAAGGGCCCTTGATGAAATATTACAGACTGAGTGTTATTCTCCCAATATAACGTCAGAGGAGGAGAGGTAAGGGGGAGAGAGGAGGAGTAAAGGAGGAGAAGAGAGGGAAGGAGGAGAGTACGCTACTGCCAAGCAGTATGTCCTGGTGATGCTGGAGTGAATATTAGAGTTTCATTCCTAGGTGTGTGTGCAGCCAATAGACAATAGACCTTGAAATTAAAAAATGAGTTCTACGCAAAAGCTTGGCAACTATAACTGCACAGCATCTCACAAATAATACCCAGCCATGTGTGTACTTCTGGAAGTAATATACTCTCCATTACCTACCTAACTCCCTATTGAATTGAGTTGGACTAAGCCTGCCAAGATGTGATGGAGAAATACCTTCCCTAATAGGACATAGTTAGTCACATGGCAGTTTGTGACAGGCAGCTAAGAGACAAAGAGAGGCCCCTTTCTGGATCACCTCAATGATCACAATCACAATCACCTTTACACACACACGACCCTCCACTCACCCCTTCTTGATGATGATGACGATGGCCCCCAGCAGCAGAATGAGGACCACCAGTCCGCCAGCACAGGCCCCCAGGATCAGACCCATGTCCTCTGCATGTTGGGACACCTCCAGGGCCCTCTTATGGTCCTTACAGGCAGCTACAGGGTAAAGAGAAGACTGTTAGCCCGTTGAAGTAAAGCCTAAGATTCATCCAGGATCCTCTTATGGTCTTTAGAGGCAGCTACAGGGGAGAGACACAAGGGGGAGAGACAAGTTAGAGTGAAAGTCTTCTGTATGCTACAAGACTGTAGTAGCTTGCTGAGCAAAGGCCTAGGCATTAGCTCTTAAGAACTCATGGTTTGGGCGATGATACTCCAACAAAGGGCCAACCTAGTTAGATTCCTCTCCCTAGTCCCTACACTAGACCACACAGAAGCCTAAGCATCCTGTAGAAAAGGCAGACAACCACAAAAACAACCAATTATACCGATGATGATCAGAGATCAAAATATCAGGAGTTAGAGATGGAAGGCTATAGTCTAGTTCTATTTTTTTCTGTTAATCCCAAAGGAGGCCCAGGGGTATTGTGGTAGTCTGAGAGACGGGAAGGCACGTGAGCCAGGTTATCAGAGTAAAATAAGGTTATTATCCCTCTCACACTGGGTATTATATCCACCTGGATGAATACATTGGCAGAGGGGAGGAAGGGAGAGAGGGAGAGTGGGTGGAGGGAGATATGGAGAGAGGGGGAGGGAGATATTGAGAGAGAGGAGGGAGAGAGGGGGAGGGAGATATAGAGAGAGAGGAGGGAGAGAGGGGGAGGGAGATATGGAGAGAGAGGAGGGAGAGAGGGGGAGGGAGATATAGAGAGAGAGGAGGGAGAGAGGGGGGGTATGGAGAGAGAGGAGGAAGAGAGGGGGAGGGAGATATGGAGAGAGAGGAGGGAGAGGGGGGAGGGAGATATGGAGAGAGAGGAGGGAGAGAGGGGGAGGGAGATATTGAGAGAGAGGAGGGAGAGAGGGGGAGGGAGATATGGAGAGAGAGGAGGGAGAGAGGGTGAGGGAGATATGGAGAGAGAGGAGGAAGAGAGGGGGAGGGAGATATGGAGAGAGAGGAGGGAGAGAGGGGGAGGGAGATATGGAGAGAGAGGAGGAAGAGAGGGGGAGGGAGCTATGGAGAGAGAGGAGGGAGAGAGGGGGAGGGAGATATGGAGAGAGAGGAGGGAGAGAGGGGGAGGGAGATATGGAGAGAGAGGAGGGAGAGAGGGGGAGGGAGATATGGAGAGAGAGGAGGAAGAGAGGGGGATGGAGCTATGGAGAGAGAGGAGGGAGAGAGGGGGAGGGAGATATGGAGAGAGAGAGGAGGGAGAGAGGGGGAGGGAGCTATGGAGAGAGAGAGGAAGAGAGAGAGTATGGTAGAGTAAATAAGCTCTGGCTTTGTCCCTGACTATGTTTCATGATAGGTAACAGGCTTGGATAAGGAGGAAGCTTTTAAGCCGCTAACTAACCAGTCACAGTTGGTGTAGCCAGTGTGGACAGCTGGACAGACTTTGCCTACATGTGTTAAAGAAAACACACCAGTTACATCAGCTAATAGCTAGCTGGAAGTTCATTCAGTCAGCCATTTTCTATGCACTAATGTCACAGTCTCACCGTGTTCGCTGTGCCTCTACATTTCTATCAGAGCTATAACAACAGCTTGAAATCTCTCCCATGATGAATTTGGAGCTCCCATGGTGTCGCTTTCCAGAAGTGTTTATTGCCGACTAGAAACAGAATTGGTTGAGAATTAAGATCCTGAACCCCTGTGAGCATACGCTTAATTAAAAGTCTTCTCTCCGATGGGTAAACAAAAAGGAGGGTGAATGAAATGGTCTATCACTGGAGGCACGAAGTTAAAACCAATTATCTACCTCTTTTCACCATCCCTCCTTCTTCTAACCCTTCAGCTGGATGTGGTCCTCTCTCTTTCAGCTCACTTACTATTTTTAAAAATCTCTCTCTCTCGCTCTACCAGTTAGCTGCAGCACAACCAATTTGAACAGTATCCATGTTTTCTTTTCTCCCTCCCAGTAAGGCATGCTATTTTGTCTGCAAGGGGGGTAATTTTGCCTGAGCCTTAAAAGCCTGTTCAGGAAACAGTGTGGCCTGCAGAAATGTTGATTGCAGATGATTCTAGCTCTACTGGCTAGCTGGCTCTCTCTCTGGCCTCCAAGTCCACTTTACTAATGTGTGTTTGTGTTTGTGTGTGTGTGTGTGTGTGTGTGTGTGTGTGTGTGTGTGTGTGTGTGTGTGTGTGTGTGTGTGTGTGTGTGTGTGTGTGTGTGTGTGTGTGTGTGTGTGTGTGTGTGTGTGTGTGTGTGTGTGTGTGTGTGTGTGTGTGTGTGTGTGTGTGTGTGTGTGCGCGCGTGCATGTGCACAGATGAGTCACTCTGTCCTTACTGACTCCTGCTGTAAGAAGCACACTTCCATGGACAAGTTTAGACCACTTTAACGTTCTGCTGTTGTGAGGCAGGGAGAGAGGGATGGGGGGGAGGTGGAGAGATAGAGAGAAAAAGGATAGCGAATGTATATATGAGAGAATGTGTGTGAGAGAAAGATTAGGATGGAGGATGTGAAGAAAGGTAGAGGGCTGGAGAGGACACACATTTCATCTTCATCTGCCAGCGTTAGCGTGTCATTAACTAGATATTGTGCTGGTGTGTGTGCGTGGGCCCGGAACACCAGAGGTGTGACACTAGTCGTCTAAGCGGTAGCCGCCTGTCTCTGTCCCTGTCTGTCTCCCTGCTTCACGCTTGACATGAGCCCCAGCCTTTCATTACGCAGTCAAAGAATGAGAGAGAGAGAGCAAGAGAGAAAGAGAGAGAGAGAGAGAGAGAGAAAAAAATTGTGTGAGAGGAAAATGTTATGTGTGTGCATGTGTGTGGGCGTGTTGGAGAGAGATAAAGGAAAGTTGTATAATTAGAGAGCGAGAGAGGAAGCTTGAGGCGGACAGACAGACAGACAGACAGACAATAAGACAAGCAAAAAGAGAAAGAGTGTGTGTGTGTGTGAGAGAGAGAGAGAGAGAGAGAGAGAGAGAGAGAGAGAGAGAGAGAGAGAGAGAGAGAGAGAGAGAGAGAGAGAGAGAGAGAGAAAGAGAGAAAGAGAGAGAGAGAGAGAGAGAGAGAGAGAGAGAGAGAGAGAGAGAGAGAGAGAGAGAGAGAGAGAGAGAGAGAGAGAGGTAATCTGCCTTTGGCCTAAAGAGCAGGAACCTGGACTTCACCAAAGGAATCGGAAATACAGTCATTGTCATCCTACAAGAAATACGGTATAGAGGAGATGGACCCACTGGTTGCCCTCTAGGTCACAGAGAGCTGGTAGTCCCATCCACCAAACTACCAGGTGTGAAACAGGAAAGGGACTCAGGGGGTATGCTAATTTGGTATAGAGCAATTCACTCTATTAAATTAATCAAAACAAGAACATTTTACATTTGGCTAGAAATTCTAAAGTAAATGATCTTAACAGAGAAAAATGTCCTGTGTGCTACCTATATCCCCCCACTAGAATCCACATACTTTAATGAAGACAGCCAATCCGGGAGGGGAAAATCAATCATTTCCAGGCCCAGGAAAATGTACTAGTCTGTGGCGACCTAAATGCCAGAACCGGACAAGAACCTGACACCCTCAGTACACAGGGAGACAAACAACTGCCTGGAGGTGACAGCATTCTCCCCCATATGCTCCCCTAGGCACAACTATGACAACAAAACCAACAAAAATGGGTCACAACTCCTGCAATTCTGTTGCACGCTGGGTATGTTCATAGTCAATGGTACTCTTCGAGGGGACTCCTATGGTAGGTACACCTACAGCTCATTTCTTGGCAGTAGTACTGTAGACTACTTTATCACTGACCTTAACCCAGAGTCTCTCAGAGCATTCCCAGTCAACCCACTGACCACAGACCACAGCAAAAGCACAGTTTACTTGAACAGAGCAACACTCAATCATGAGGCGTCAAAACCAAAGGAAATTAATAATATTAAACAACTTCTTATGGATGCATCCCGCTACCGGGATCGATATGACAACAGCCAGTGAATGTGCAGGGCGCCAAATTCAACCAACAGAAATCTCATAATTAAAATTCCTCAGACATTAATGTGTTTTATATAATTTTAATGGTAATCTTGTTGTTAATCCCACCAAAGTGTCCGATTTCAAATATGCTTTTCAGCGAAAGCACTACAAACGATTATGTTAGGTCACCACAAAACCACAATAAGCACAGCCATTTTTCCAGCAAAAGATAGCTTTCACAAAAAACAGAAATAGAGATAAAATGAATCACTAACCTTTGATTATCTTCATCAGATGACACTCATAAGACTTCATGTTACACAATACATGCATGTTTTGTTTGATAAAGTTCATATTTATATCAAAACATCTGAGTTTACATTGGTGCGTTAGATTCACTAGTTGCAAAAACATCAAGTGATTTTGCATAGCCACATCGTTTCAACAGAAATACTCATCATAAATGTAGATGATAATACAAGTTATACACATGGAATTATAGATATACCTCTCCTTAATGCAACTGCTGTGTCAGATTTTTTTTTAACTTTACGGAAATAAACCATAAAATAATCTGAGACGGAGCTCAGAACAATAGCCAAATTAGCCACCATGTTGGACTCAACAGAAACCAGAAAATACATGATAAATGTTTCCTTACCTTTGATGAACTTCATCAGAATGCAGTCCTAGGAATCCCAGGTCCACAATAAATGCTTGATTTGTTCGATAATGTCCGTTATTTATGTCCAATTAGCTACTTTCGAATTGTTTACCAAACGCCCTAACCAAAGTCTCAAAGCGCATCCACTATAACGTGACAAAATGTCCAAAAGTTCCGTTACAGTCAGTAGAAACATGTCAAACGATGTATTGAATCAATCTTTAGAATGTTGTTAACATACATTTTGAATAACGTTCCAAACGGAGAATTACATCGACTTCAATTGACCGATGGAACGGAGCTCCCTCTCACATGAGCTCCCTCTCACAACAGGCTACCTAGGCTCAGTGCTCGAGACCTCCAGTGAGCCTCCACGGTCCGATCTATCCGGTGCCTCCTCCACGTACCAGATCTCCGGTGGCAGCCCCACGCACCAGGCTGTCTCTCCGTTTCCTTCCTCTAGGTGCTCACGTCTGTCCAGCACTGTCAGAGTCTGCCTCCTGCCCAGCGCCGCCTGAGTCTCCCTCCTGTCCAGCGCCGCCTGAGCCGCCCATCTGTCCAGCGCCGCCTGAGCCGCCCATCTGTCCAGCGCCGCCCGTCTGTCCAGCACCGCCTGAGCCGCCCGTCTGTCCAGCGCCGCCTGAGCCGCCCGTCTGTCCAGCGCCGCCTGAGCCGTCCGTCTGTCCTGAACCGCCAGAGCCGCCCGTCTGTCCTGAGCCGCCAGAGCCGCCCGTCTGTCCTGAGCCGCCAGAGCCGCCCGTCAGTCAGGAGCCGCCAGAGCCGCCCGTCAGTCAGGAGCCGCCAGAACCGCCCGTCAGTCAGGAGCCGCCAGAGCCGCCCGCCAGTCAGGAGCCGCCCGCCAGTCCGGAGCCGCCCTTCAGTCCGGAAATGCCCCTCAGTCCGAAGCTGCCCTTCAGTCCGGAGCTGCCCCTCAGTCCAGAGGAATCCCTAAGTCCAGAGGAATCCCTCAGTCCAGAGGGGCCTTTTATTAGGGTCCTCGGTCCAAGGTCGGAGGCGACGGTTGCCGCTCTAAAGAGGCCAATGAAGAGGGCAATGACTATGGTGGAGTGGGGTCCACATCCCGCGCCAGAGCAGCCACCGCGGACAGATGCCCACCAAGACCCCATTTGTTTGTTGTTTTTTTGTTTTTGTTTTGTTCAAGTATTCTATTAAAATTCATACTCACCACGCTGCATCTTGGTCCTCCTCTCTTTCGCCCGACGAAGATCGTGACAGTTCTATTGACTATTGACATCTAGTGGAAGCCATAGGAAGTGAAAACCCATCCTTATCTCTCTGTATTTTCAACGAGAGCTTGGTCGAAAATCTGGCACCCCCAGAAAATATCCAAACAGGAAGTGGAACTTCTCAGGTTTTTGCCTGCCATATGAGTTCTGTTATACTCACATACATAATTCAAACAGTTTTAGAAACGTCAGAGTGTTTTCTATCCAATACTAATAATAATATGCATATATTAGCAACTATGACATAGGAGCAGGCCGTTTACTCTGGGCATCTCTGTGCACCTTTCATCCAAGCTACTCAATACTGCCCCTTCAGCCATAAGAAGTTAAGCAATGCTATAGATGGAAGGAAAGTAGTGTGGAAACTTACCAAAATACAATTAGACAACAACAAATTCAATCCCCTTTAGACAACTTCCTGGACAAAACATTCCACTGTAATAGTGAAGGTGTAAACTTGGCAGAAGAAAATCTACACAGTATATTTGACTTCTCAGCTTCCCTATTAAAAATTTCAAACAGAAAACTGAAGAAAATTAACAACAATGACAAATGATTTGATAAAGAATACAAAAGTAGAGTCCCAGAAAACCTGAGTCTACGCCTTCACTATGGTGAATCACTAAAATAATACAGAAAAACACTACGGAAAAATAAGGAACAGCATGTCAGAAATCAGCTCAACGTAATTGAAGAATCCATAGACTCTAACCACTTCTGGGAAAATTGGAAAACACTCCACAAACAACAACAAGAATAGTTATCTTTCCAAAAAGGAGATGTATGGGTAAACCACTTCTACATTATTTTTGGCTCTATAACAAAGAACAAACAGCAAAAACATATACATGATCAAATATAAATCTTAGAATCAACTATTAAAGACTACCAGAACCCACGAGACCTCCCAATTATATTTAATGAACTACAGGACAAAATACAAACCCTCCAACCCAAAAAAGGCCTGTGGTGTTGATGGTATCCTCAATGAAATGATCAAATATACAGACAACAAATTCCAAATTAAACTCTATAACATCATCATTAGCTCTGGCATCTTCACCAATATTAGAAAACTAAGGACTGATGACCCCAATCCACAAATTGGAGGCAAAATTGAGTCCAATAACTACAGTGGGATATGCATCAACAGCAATCTTGGGAAAATCCTCAGCAGAATCGTACATTTCCTCAGTGAAAGCAATGTACTGAGCAAATGTGAAATTGGCTTTTTACCAAATTATCCATATGACAGACCACATATTCACCCGGCACCCCCTAATTGACAAACAAACAAACCAAAACAAAGGCAAAGTCTTCTCATGCTTTGTTGATTTCAAAAAAGCCTTTGACTCAATTTGGCATGAGGGTCTGCTATACAAATTGTTGGGGGAAAAACATACGACAATATAAAATCCATGTACACAAACAACTGTGTGGTTAAAATTAGCAAAAAACACACATATTTCTTTCCACAGGGCCGTGGGGTGAGACAGGGATGCAGCTTAAGCGCCACCCTCTTCAACATATATATCAACAAATTGGCGAGGGCATTAGAACAGTACGCAACACCCGGCCTCACCCTACTTGAATCTGAAGTCAAATGTCTTCTGTTTGCTGATGATCTGGTGCTTCTGTTACCAACCAAGGAGGACCTACAGCAGCACCTAGATCTTCTGCACAGATTCAGCCAGAACTGGGCCATTACAGTAAATCTCAGTAAGACCAAAATAATAGTGTTCCAAAAAAGGTCCAGTCACCAGGACCACAAATACAAAGTCCATCTAGACACCGTTGCCCTAGAGCACACAAAAAACTATTCATACCTTGGCCTTAACATCAGCGCCACAGGTAACTTCAACAAAGCTGTAAACGAGCTGAGCGACAAGGCAAGAAGGGCCTTCTATGCCTCCAAAAGGAACATAAAATTCAACATACCAATTAGGATCTGGCAAAAATACTTGAATCAGTTACAGAACCCATTGCCCTTGATGGTTGTGACCAACCAAGAATTCACAAAATGGGACAAATACCAAATTGAGACTCTGCATGCAGAATTCTGCAAAAGTATCCTCCGTATACAACGTAAAACACCAAATAATGCATGCAGAGCAGAATTAGGCCGATACCCGCTAATTATCCAAATCCAGAAAGGAGACGTTAAATTCTACAGCCACCTAAAAGGAAGTGATTCCCAAACCTTCCATAACAAAGCCATCACCTACAGAGAGATGAACCCGGAGAAGAGCCCCCTAAGCAAACTGGGCCTGGGGCCCTGTTCACAAACACAAACAGACCCCCAGGACAGCAATACAATTAGACCCAACCAAATCATGAGAAAACTAAAAGATAATTACTTGACACATTGGAAAGAATTAACAAAAAACTGAGCAAACTAGAATGCTATTTGTCCCTAAACAGAGAGTACACAGTGGCAGAATACCTGACCACTGTGACTGACCCAAACTTAAGGAAAACTTTGACTATGTACAGACTCAGTGAGCATAGCTTTGCTATTGAGAAAGGCCGCCGTAGGCAGACATGGCTCTCAAGAGAAGACAGGCTATGTGCACACTGCCCACAAAATGAGGTGGAAACTTAGCTGCACTTCCTAACCTGCTGCCAAATGTATGACCATATTAGAGAAACATATTTCCCTCAGATTACACAGTGTAACAGTCCTGACCTGTTTTATGTTGTTTTTATGTGTTTATGGTCAGGGCATGTGTTTTGGGTGGGCAGTCTATGTTATCTGTTTCTATGTTGGTTTTGGGTTACCTGGTATGGCTCTTGATTAGAGGCAGGTGGTTTGCATTTTCCTCTAATCAAGAGTCATATTTAGGTAGGGCATTCTCACTGTTTGTTTGTGGGTGATTGTCTCCTGTGATGTCTTTCGTCGTTGTGTTCGATGTGTTTTCACTTACGGGACTGTTTGGCTGTTCGTTTGTTTCGATGTCGTCTGTTGCCTGTTCGTGAGTTTACGTTTCAGTTATGTAAGTTTATGTTCAGGTTTTCGTTCTACGTCGTTTTGTTATTTTGTAAGTTTTGAAAGTGTTTGTTTTTCGTGTTGCCATCATTATTCAGTTTTGTCGTTTATAAAATAAAGATGGCTTATTTCCCTGACTCCGCATTTTGGTCTGAAGATCCTTCTCTCCTCACCTCATCTGAGGATGAGGAAAGCGACAGCTATTACAGAATCACCCACCTACAAACAGAGACCAAGCGGTATGGGAATGCTCGACGGAGCAACAAGGACTTCTGGACTTGGGAGGAGATCTTGGACGGTAGAGGACCTTGGGCTCAACCAGGGGAATATCGCCGTCCAAAGGAGGAATTGGAAGCAGCGAAGGCTGAGCGGCGCTGGTATGAGGAGGCAGCGCGACGACGCGGTTGGGAGCCCGTGAGTAAGACCCAAAAATTTCTTGGGGGGGGGGCACACGAGGAGTGTGGCAAAGTCGGGTAGGATACCCGAGCCAACTCCCCGTGCTTACCGTGGAGGTAGAAGGCGTCGTACTGGTAAGACACCGTGTTATGCGGTAGAGCGCACGGTGTCCCCAGTACGCGTGCTTAGCCCAGTGCGGGCTATTCCACCTTGCCGCACTGGGAGGGCTAGGTTGGGCATCGAGCCGAGTGCCATGAAGCCGGCCCAACGTATCTGGTCTCCAGTACGTCTCCTCGGGCCGGTGTACATGGCACCAGCCTTACAGGTGGTGTCCCCGGTTCGCCTGCATAGCCCAGTGCGGGCTATTCCACCTCGCCGCACTGGCAAGGCTACGGGGTCCATTCAACCTGGTGGGGTTGGGGAGGCTCGGTGCTCAAGAGCACGTGTCCTCCTTCACGGTCCGGTATACCCGGTGCCACCTCCATGTACCAGTCCTCCGGTGGCAGCCCCCCGTACCAGGCTGTCTCTCCGGGTTCTCTCTCCTGCTGTTTCCTCCTCTCCAGCGCAGCCGGTGCCTAGACCACGCACCAGGCTGTCTCTCCTTCTCCTCCCTACAGAGTCATCCGTCTCCCCAGCGCGATCTGAGCCATCCGTCTCCCCAGCGCCATCTGAGCCATCCGTCTCCCCAGCGCCATCTGAGCCATCCGTCTCCCCAGCGCCATCTGAGTCATCCGTCTGCCAGGAGCCTGCAAAGCCGCCCGTCTGCCATGAGCCTGCAAAGCCGCCCGTCTGCCATGAGCCTACAGAGCCATCCGCCAGACAGGAGCCGCTAGAGCCGTCAGCCAGACAGGAGCCGCTAGAGCCGCCCGCCAGACAGGATCTGCCAGAGCCGCCAACCAGACAGGATCTGCCAGAGCCGCCAACCAGACAGGATCTGCCAGAGCCGCCAACCAGACAGGATCTGCCAGAGCCGCTAGAGAGCCATGAGCAGCCAGAGCCGTCAGAGAGCCATGAGCAGCCAGAGCCGTCAGAGAGCCATGAGCAGCCAGAGCCGTCAGAAAGCCATGAGCAGCCAGAGCCGTCAGAGAGCCATGAGCAGCCAGAGCCGTCAGAGAGCCATGAGCAGCCAGAGCCGTCAGCCTGCCATGAGCGTCGAGAGCCGTCAGCCTGCCATGAGCGTCGAGAGCCGTCAGCCTGCCATGAGCGTCGAGAGCCGTCAGCCTGCCATGAGCGTAGAGAGCCGTCAGCCTGCCATGAGCGTAGAGAGCCGTCAGTCTGCCATGAGTGTCGAGAGCCGTCAGTCTGCCATGAGTGTCGAGAGCCGTCAGCCTGCATGGACCTGCCAGAGCCGTCCAGCCAGGACCTGCCAGAGCCGTCCAAACAGGACCTGCCAGAGTCCTTCAGCCGGGATCTGCCCCTTGTCCCGGTGCTGCCCCTTGTCCCGGTGCTGCCCCTTGTCCCGGTGCTGCCCCTTGTCCCGGTGCTGCCCCTTGTCCCGGTGCTGCCCCTTGTCCCGGTGCTGCCCCTTGTCCCGGTGCTGCCCCTTGTCCCGGTGCTGCCCCTTGTCCCGGTGCTGCCCCTTATTCAGGTGCTGGTCCTTATCCTGGTGCTGCCCCTTGTTCCGGTGCTGCCCCTTGTCCCGGTGCTACCCCTTGTCCCGGTGCTACCCCTTGTCCCGGTGCTACCCCTTGTCCCGGTGCTGCCCCTTGTCCCGGTGCTGGCTGTTTATTTAGGGGAAAGTAGTTTTAGGGTGGTCAGTGGAAGGGGTAGACAGAAGAGGGGAGTGACTATGGTGGTGTGGGGACAGCGTCCTGAGCCGGAACCACCACCGTGGTCAACTGCCCACCCGGACCCTCCCCTGGACTTTGTGCTGGTGCGCTCGGCGTGCGCACCTTGAGGGGGGGGTACTGTAACAGTCCTGACCTGTTTTATGTTGTTTTTATGTGTTTATGGTCAGGGCATGTGTTTTGGGTGGGCAGTCTATGTTATCTGTTTCTATGTTGGTTTTGGGTTACCTGGTATGGCTCTTGATTAGAGGCAGGTGGTTTGCATTTTCCTCTAATCAAGAGTCATATTTAGGTAGGGCATTCTCACTGTTTGTTTGTGGGTGATTGTCTCCTGTGATGTCTTTCGTCGTTGTGTTCGATGTGTTTTCACTTACGGGACTGTTTGGCTGTTCGTTTGTTTCGATGTCGTCTGTTGCCTGTTCGTGAGTTTACGTTTCAGTTATGTAAGTTTATGTTCAGGTTTTCGTTCTACATCGTTTTGTTATTTTGTAAGTTTTGAAAGTGTTTGTTTTTCGTGTTGCCATCATTATTCAGTTTTGTCGTTTATAAAATAAAGATGGCTTATTTCCCTGACTCCGCATTTTGGTCTGAAGATCCTTCTCTCCTCACCTCATCTGAGGATGAGGAAAGCGACAGCTATTACACACAGATTTCGAAAACCATCCCAATTTTGATAAACTCCCATATCTACTGGGTGAAATTCCACAGTGTGCCATCACAGCAGCAAGATTTGTGATCTGTTGCAACAAGAAAAGGGCAACCAGTGAAGAACAAACACCATTGTAAATACAACCCATATTTATTTATTTATTTTCCCTTTTTTAACTTGAACCATTTGTACACTGTTACAACACTGTATATAGACATAACATGACATTTGAAATATCTTTATTCCTTTGGAAGTTCTGTGAATGTAATGTTTACTGTTCATTTTTATTGTTTATTTCACTTTTGTATATTATCTACTTCACTTGCTTTGGCAATGTTAACATATGTTTCCCTTGCCAATAAAGCCCCTTGAATTGAATAAGAGAGAATTCCAGTGTACCCTTCCTCCTGAACCTCTCTCTTTGCCACTACCACAGGAACAGCACCAATCTCTCCTCTCCTCTCTTCTCCTCCCTCCATTCACCATGCCACCATTCACCGTCACGTACCAAATGAAGGGAACTAGAAATATCCTGCCGAGAACTCTTCTCTGCATACACCCACAGCTCCTCTGCCTGGGTGGTGTGTAGCGCCAACAGACAATGTCGAGAAGAGACCCCTTGATGTCAGGACGCTTCAAATAACAAAGAGAGCGCAGGAAGAGAGAGAGAGAGTAAGAGAGCAGGGAGAGGAGGTCTCCCTCTCCCTCTCTCTCTCCATCTCTCTCTCTCTCCCTCTCTCTCTCTCTCCGAGTGACAGGGACGCTTTCCATCCACATCAGAGTGCATCTGAAGCATCATGGAGCATAGAAGATGTAAACACTGCGTTGCCAGGAAATATTCTTATGTAGTCTATTTCTCAATGCATGCCTCTCAATGATGTAGATCGAAGAAGATAGAATGGAACAATCTGAACGTACCTTTACGGGCAATCCGGATGCAGTTAATTCTCGTCTCCTGAAACAAGAATGGGAGGTTCATTAGCATGGGATAACCACAACCAAAAATCTATTTTTTAAGCATAGAACAGGTGTCAGAGCATGTCTGTCTGTCTGTCTGTCTGTCTGTCTGTCTGTCTGTCTGTCTGTCTTAGTCACCTAGACACTTTGTGTTTTAAAGCACAAAATAGCTAATTAATTAATGAATGAATGGGTGTGTGAATGAAACGTTCTATGTTCTCATCAACAACATCCGGTTCCCTGGCCCATCCAACACATTACACACACACTCGTACACACGTACATGTACGTGCATATGTGTCTGTGCGCTACAGTGTTTTATAAAGAACTGATTGCACCAATCTTGCTGTCTTTCAAGCTCCAGTAAAGACATATCCGTCAAAGCAATTACAGTTCAGTGGCAGCAGCAGCTCTCAGAGCCATGGTTCTGGAAACCTACAGCTATTTATCTTGAATAATTGTCAAATAAATAATGTGCGTTCCCCCTTTTTACAGACTCGAAAAGCCAAGTTTTATAAACAGATTGAGATAAACTGCTCAGGGCAGACAGAGAAACAATAATCTACATGAATTATTATATTCCAATGTTGTTATGAGCTGCCGTGTCAGGATGAAATAGTGTGGCGGCTAACAGTGCTCTGAGAGGACTCATCTCTAACTCAGGTAAATACACAACTATAATAACACCACAGTAATAATGACACACACACACACACACACACATACACACACACACACACACACACACATTACACCTACCCCAACTCCTACCCAGCCAATCACAGTGATACCAGAGACACATCAAATTAAGATTAGAACATGCTAAATCAAGTATTTAATCTAATCTGGGCTCTGAGATTGGAGTCAGAACCCTTTCACCTCAACGCCTACTAACTTACCTTTTCTAAATGAAAACCTGTTTTCCGAGTGGGTCTGTATCCGCCAAACTCTTAGTCATGTAGATAGAAGTTGCATTTTCCCACAATTCTCTGATTATTACAGTCCCACCTGCTGACATGTCATGTGTCACCTCTGTCAAGGTTGACATGACTCTGAGTCTCAGCAATTTTTGGAATAAAAACATAAATCCAAAATGGCACCCTATTCCCTATATAGTGCACTACTTTTGACCCTGGTCAAATGTCATTTGGACTTAGCCATACCATTCTACTGACTGCTGATGACACCTCCTTGCCTGATATGTTCTGATGTTATTTATAGAATGATCTTCAGATATGATATGCCAATATTTTCAGCCGATATCAGAGGTTGAGTGGCAGGTAGCTGGTAGCACCTGTCACAATAGTGTCGAGTAGCATTTCAAGATCCTGAAGCTGACTATGCTGTTCACTATCATTAATATTGCATCAACAGAGAATTGGGGAAAGGGTCAATTGATTTGAGGCTATTCCATGCAAGAAATTGCCAAGAAACTGAAGATCTCGTACAACGCTGTGTACTACTCCCTTCACAGAACAAAGCAAACTGGCTCTAACCAGAATAGAAAGAGGAGTGGGAGGTCCTGGTGCAAAACTGAGAAAGAGGACAAGTACATTATTGTCTAGTTTGAGAAACAGACACCTCACAAGTGCTCAACTGGCAGCTTCATTAAATAGTACCCGCAAAACACCAGTATCAATGTCAACAGTGAAGAGGCGCCTCTGGGATGCTGGCCTTCTGGTTAGTGCCAGATTGTGCTGTTCTGTGAAGCGAATAGTACACAGCGTTGTACAAGATCTTCAGTTTCTTTGCAATTTCACACATGGAATAGCTTCATTTCTTAGAACAAGAATAGAGTTTCAGAAGAAAGCTCTTTGTTTCTGGCCATTTTGAGCCTGTAATCGAACCCACAAATGCTGATGCTCCACATAGTCAACTAGTCTAAAGGCCAGTTTTATTGCTTCTTTAATCAGAAGAACAGTTTTCAGCTGTGCTAACATAATTGCAAAAGGGTTTTCTAATGATCAATTAGCCTTTTAAAATGATAAACTTTGATTAGCTAACACAACGTGCCATTGGGACACAGGAGTGATGGTTGCTGATAAATGGGCCTCTGTACGCCTATGTAGATATTTCATAAAAAATCATCTGTTTCCAGCTACAATAGCCATTTTCAACATTAACAATGTCTACAGTGTATTTCTGATCAATTTGATGTTATTTTAACGGACCAAAAATGTGCTTTTCTTTCAAAAACAAGGACATTTCTAAGTAACCCTAAACTTTTGAACGTTAGTGTATTTTGATTTGTTTAACACTTTTTTGGTAACTACATGATTCCATGTCTTATTTCATAGTTTTGATGTCTTCACTATTATTCTACAATGTAGAACATAGTAAAAATAAAGAAAAAACCCTGGGATGATTGTGTCCAAACTTTTGACTGGTACTGTATATTCGAGTTAGCCTGGATTGCGATGAGTGTGTGTGTGTGTGTGTGTGTGTGTCTGTGCGCTTCAGTGTTTTATAAAGAACTGATTGCACCAATCTGGCTGTCTTTCAAGCTCCAGTAAAGACATATCTGTCAAAGTAATTACAGTTCCATTCAGTGGCAGCAGCAGCTCTCAGAGCCACGGTTCTGGAAACCTACAGCTAATTATCTTGAATAATTGTCAAATAAATAAATCATGTGATTTCCCCATTTTTACAGAGCCAGTGAACAAGCGCACACACACACACACACACACACACACACACACACACACACACACACACACACACACACACACACACACACACACACACACACACACACACACACACACACACACACACACACACACACACACACACACACACAAACCTAAAACACATTTAATTGAGTATTAAGGGAGGAGTCATTGGCTTTAATGACCAATAGTTAAGAGAGACAGGAGACTACTATCAGATTGTGATTTAGAGGGACAGAGACACTGAGGGTAAGTCCTTAACTTTAGCCAAGTGACGTTAGTCATACCAGCCTTACAGCCTATGGAGCATTATCCTTAACTTCAGCCTTCTAACCTGTAGAGCTTTACCCCTACTGCATCTAGCAACCACATAGGAAGCACATGTTTGACCAGTTCTGCCCTGTGACTCTCTCTGATGCATTTTGAACCAGGAGTTTGCAGTACAACACTCGACGACACAGTTTCCAACCTGCCTTGATGCACACCTTATATTAAATATTTGTTAGAAATCTCTAGCTACCAGAGTCATATAGTCATATATACTGTACATATGAGGCATTATAACCAACTCTCTGCAGCCAGGCAGATCATACTGGAGTCATTTAGCTCCATATTATTTAAACAGCATTTATTTAGTCACACCTGGGCCCCTACTTTCCTCATTTTATCTATGCTTGAGTCTCATTTCAGACTTTCCTCTCGACAGACTTTCCTTTTTGTCAGCAGGCTCTGAGAGCATGCTCTGAGAGGGGACAGGCAGAGAGAAGGGAAGGGGAGACAGAGAGAGAGAGAGTTGGGCCAAAACAGCCTGAGGTTCAGAGCTGAAGGTCCTTTCTCCTACAACCAGCCATGCACAGTGTTACTTTCTCCTACAACCAGCCATGCACAGTGTTACTTTCTCCTACAACCAGCCATGCACAGTGTTACTTTCTTCTACAACCAGCCATGCACAGTGTTACTTTCTCCTACAACCAGCCATGCACAGTGTTACTTTCTCCTACAACCAGCCATGCACAGTGTTACTTTCTCCTACAACCAGCCATGCACAGTGTTACTTTCTCCTACAACCAGCCATGCACAGTGTTACTTTCTCCTACAACCAGCCATGCACAGTGTTACTTTCTCCTACAACCAGCAATGCACAGTGTTACTTTCTCAATTCAATAACACGTGATTTGTTCAAAGGGACTGCAGCTTAGTCTGGTCCCCTGATATGTTTGTGCTGTCTTGCCTCCTCCTATGGCATGTTTGGCAAAGACTCCAGACTTGACTGGCTTTATTGACAGGTTTATAAACTCACCCCTCTGAAGTTGCTTATAGCCTGGAAGAAGACTAGGTAGTTCTTGGCGGGGTCCAGGGGAGTGTTCCAGTAGCCGTTATAGGTGTGGTTGTCCCCTACGGTGAACGGAGTGGCCTCAGGGAGACTGGAGGGGGGCAGCTCAGCTGTGTAGTAGTGAGGCGTCCCCTTAGACTGGGCCTCCACCTGGGACGCTGGCACAGGGAAACAGTCTGAACCGCTACCCAGCTCCCTCCTCCTCCTCTTCCTCCTGATCCGCCTAGAACCGTCCTCTTCTACTACCACCACCTGGTATGCACTGGGGGGAGAGGAATGACAACAGACTGATAGGTGATAACTACGCTGGAAACAGTTGGCGATCTTAAAGTGGCAATCTGCAGTTGTTGAATCCATTTTTGGACTTGTAAAGGTGTTATATGTACCCATTGATTCGTGAAAATATAACTTATAAATGCCTCATGTGCTTAGTTCAACTGTCGTACCTCATCAGAATCCAAAATATATGCTTTTTTTACGACAATGTTTGTAAACAAAGTAAATGTAAACAAACGCTGTATAACCTCAAAACATGGTTAAGACTATACTTTTGATATCTTGGATGGTCAGTCATTGCATCCATAGCCCTGTCTATGAATTTGAGAGTGTTTACATTTTTCCGGGCCCATCCCTCAGCTTTATATTGAAACAGTGGTGAAGAGAATGCTTTATTGTTGTTTCAACTATGGATGGCCCCTTTAAGGTTACCAAAGACACTTCACAAATAAATAAATGTGAAATAACTAATAATAATAATAATTCCAATAACATGTTTATCCATAACGCTATTTGTATAAGTGCTACAGTGAGCAACATGGTACACATGAGTGACAGTTGTGTGAGGTCTATTACTGTGGTTAATACTGTGACTTTACCTGACTGGTGCTCCTCTGCCCAGCGCAGGTCTCAGCAGCACAGTGATGGTACTCTCTGACTCACTGAGTGGGGCTGGGACATCCTCATAGTCAAACACTGGGGCTGACAGAGGGAGCAGAGAGGGGGAGGGAGGAGGGTTTGGGGTGGGGGCAGAGATTGAGAAGAGAGGGGGAGAAGAGGGAGAGAAAGAGGTGGAGCAGGGAAGTGGGGGTGTGTGAGAGAATAAAAGACAGAGAAAGAGAAAGAAAACGAGAGTAAATAACAATTAAAAATCATATACAGTCATTCCATAAATATTTGGACATTGACCAAGTTCTTATCATTTTGTCTCTGTACG
>NC_074686.1:22463723-22536223 GCF_029448725.1 Salvelinus fontinalis
TCCCAGACAAGTTAAACACCTTCTTCGCCAGCTTTGAGGGTAACGCAGAGCCACTGAGGACTGTGAGCTCCCGTTCTCCATGGCCAACGTGATTAAGACATTTAAGCGTGTTAACCCTCCCAAGGCTGTCGGCCCAGACGGCGTCACTACACGCGTCCTCGGAGAGTGTGCAGACCAGCTGGCAGGAGTGTTTACGGACATATTCAATCTCTCCCTATCTCAGTCTGCTGTCCCCAATTGCTTCAAGATGTCCACAATTGTTCCTGTAGGCTAGTTAGGATCACACAGTGCATTCTGAAACTATTCAGACCCTTGCTATGAGAATCGAGCTCAGGTGCATCCTGTTTCCATAGATCATCCTTGAGATGTTTCTACAACTTGACTGGAATCCACCTGTGGTATATTCAATTGATTGGACATTATTTGGAAAAGCACACACCTGTCTATACGACATCCCACAGTTGACAGTGAAAGGCAGAGCAAAAACCAAGCCATGAGGTTGAAGGAATTGTCTGTAGAGCTCAGAGACAGGATTGTGTCGAGGCAAAGATCTGGGGAAGGATACCAAAACATTTCTGCAGCATTGAAGGTCCCCAAGAATACAGTGGCCTCAATCATTCTTAAATGGAAGAAGTTTAGAACCAGAGACTCTTCCTAGAACTGGCCACCCAGCCAGAGTCATGGTGGAGAAGGGCCTTGTTCAGGGAGGGGACCAAGAACCCGATGGTCACTCTGACAGAGCTCCAGAGTTCCTCTGTGGAGATGGCAGAACCTTCCAGAAAGACAACCGTCTCTGCAGCACTCCACCACTCAGGCCTTTATGGTAGAGTGGCATGACGGAAGCCACTCCTCAGTAAAAGGCACATGACAACCTGCTTGGAGTTTGCCAAAAGGCACCGAAAGACACTCAGACCATGAGAAACAAGATTATCTGGTCTGATGAAACCAATAATTAACTTTTTGGCCTAATGCCAAGCGTCTTGTCTGGAGGAAACCTGGCACCTTCCCTACGGTGAAGCATGGTGGTGGCAACATCATGTTGTTGGGATGTTTTTCAGAGGCAGGGACTGAGAGACTAGTCAGGGTTGAGGGAAAGATAAACGGAGCAAAGTACAGAGAGTTCCCGATGAAAACCTGCTCCAGACCACTCAGAACCTCAGACTGGGGTGAAGGTTCACCTTCCAACAGGACAACAACCCTAAGCACACAGCCAAGACAATGCAGGAGTGGATTTGTGACGAGTCTCTGAAAGTCCTTAAGTTGCCCAACTTGAACCCGACCGCACATCTCTGTAGAGAACTGAAAAAATCTGTGCAGCAACGCTCCCCATCCAACCTCACAGAACTTGAGAGAATCTGCAGAGAAGAATGAGAGAAACTCCCCAAATACAGGTGTGCCAAGCTTGCAGCGTCATACCCAAGACCAAAGGAGCTTCAAGAAAGTAAATGGTCTGAATACTTACAGTATGTAAATGTGATATTCTTTGTATTTTTTATTTACACATTTGCAAACATTTCTAAAAACCTGTTTTTCCTTTTTCATTATGGGGTATTGTGTGTAGATTGATGAGGAAAAAAATAGATTTAATACATTTTAGAATGAAGCTGTAACGTAACAAAATTTGGAACAAGTTAAGGGGTTTGAATACTTTCCAAATGCACTGTATCACCTCCACCTTACCTGACACCCTAGACGCACTTCAATTTGAATACCGCTCCAATAGATTCACAGGCTCCCTGTTCACTGATGACTGCTTAGTCACGCACACCTCCAACTCAATCATCAGGTCTGCAGATGACAGAACAGTAATAGGCTGATTACCAACAATGATGAAACAGCCTCCAGGGAGGAGGTGAGGGCCCTGGTGGAATGGTGCTCGGAAAATAAATTCCCCTTTAACGTCAACAAAACAAAGGAGCTGATCATGAACTTCAGGAGACAGCAGAGGGAGCACGCCCCCATCCACATTGACGGGACTGCAGTGGAGAAGGTGAAAAGTACACATCACTGACAATCTGAAATGGCCCAACCACACAGATGTGTGGTGAAGAAGGTGCAATAGCAACTCTTCAACCTCAGGAGGCCCCTAAAACCCTCAAAAACTTTTAAAGATGCACCATTGAGAGCATCCTGTCAGGCTGTATCACCGCCTGGTACCGCAACTGCTCCGCCCGCAATTGTAGGGCTCTCCAGAGGGTGGTGGTGCGGTCTGCCCAGCACATCACCGGGGACACACTTTCTGACCTGCAGGACACCTACAGCACCCGATGTCACAGGAAGGCCAGAAAGATCATCAAGGACATGAACCACCCTAGCGACGACCTGTTCACCCCGCTATCATCCAGAAGGTGAGGTAAGTACAGGTGATCAAAGCTGGGACAGAGAGACTGAAAAACAGCTTCTATCTCAAAGCCATCAGACTTTTAAATAGCCATCAGTAGCCGGCCCCCAACCAGTACCATAACCTGAACTTGGTCACTGTCACTAGCCGGCTACCACCCGGTCACTCATAGGTACTAAGGCCCTATGTACATACTGTAGACATGGAGTCACTGGTCACTTTAATAATGGAACACTGGTCACATACTGTTTTACTCATTTCATCTGTATATACTGTATTCTACTGTATTCCAGTCAATGCCACTCCAACATTTCTCACCCTAAAATGTATATATCTCCTAATTCCATTATTTTACTTTTAGATGGTGTGTATTGTTGTGAATGGTTAGATACTACTGCACAGTTAGAGCTAGGAACTCATGCATTTTGCTACACCGGCAATAACATCTGCTAAATATGAGTATGAAACCAATAAAAACTGATTTAAAACATCACAAAAATAAGTATGGGATACTTTACAAGCTTGGTGTGTGGGAGAAGGGAACTTATTTTCTTTGAACAAGACCCAGGAATCATATCATGTATGCTATCCTGATGCAGTGAAAAAGTATGAAAAATAATCAACAAATTAAGTAAGCTTAATGCAACATCTTTGTGTGGACCTAGCACATTTTTCCATCCACAGAATCTGAGCACCAGTCAGTCATATCTCTCAGGCCAGAACAAGGAACAAGTGATCAAGTCAAACCCACAGCAACGCTTCTAGTCTACCCCCCAGTCCTAGCCCCCAGTCCCAGCCCCCAGTCCCAGCCCCCAGTCCTAGCCCCCAGTCCCAGCCCCCAGTCCCAGCCCCCAGTCCCAGCCCCCAGTCCCAGTCCCAGTCCCAGCCCCAGCCCCAGCCCCCAGTCCCAGCCCCCAGTCCCAGCCCCCAGTCCCAGCCCCCAGTCCTAGCCCCCAGTCCCAGCCCCCAGTCCCAGCCCCCAGTCCCAGCCCCCAGTCCCAGCCCCCAGTCCCAGCCCCCAGTCCCAGCCCCCAGTCCCAGCCCCCAGTCCCAGCCTCCAGTCCCAGCCCCCAGTCCCAGCCCCCAGTCCTAGCCCCCAGTCCCAGTCCTAGCCCCAGCCTCAACCCCTAGCCTCAGCCCCCAGTCCCAGCCCCCAGTCCCAGCCCCCAGTCCCAGCCCCAGCCTCAACCCCTAGCCTCAGCCCCCAGCCTCCGCCGTCAGCCCACAACCTCAGCCCTAACCCCAGAGGCGGTCAGCGCACATGCCACACACCCTCACCGGAGATGTTGGTGGTGATCTCAGTGAGGGCGGTCTGCCCGAAGCCCTTGGCGGTGCGAGCTCTAACAGACACCAGGTAGGTGGTGCCGGGGTGTAGGCCAGAGAACATGTGGTATGTCTCGTTCCTCAGCTTGGAGACAGTACGGCGAGGGCCCGGTACGTTGATACCTGGGTCGGATGACTCGATGCCCTGGTAACTGATCTGGAGACCGTGAACAAAACACAGACAAATATGATCACAATGTGGTGTGGTAAGACTGTTGTTGCTGTAAACAGATTTAGGAACAGGGAAAAAAACACAAACCATAGAATTACAATGAGTAGTTCCTGCTTACAAACTGTGAACATAAATTAATCACGGCGAGATTTGATTCTGCTTCCTGAGATCATACAATAGGTGTTGTTGTTAGTGTTATTGTTGTTGGATGAGAGAGATGTTTTGCTGTGGGTTGTTTCAATGTTGGGAGTCAAGCAGCGATATATCTACAAATAAGCAGGTGTTACTGTGCCTCTGACTGTGTCTGTGCCTGCCTGCATTGCACCCCCACCCACAGTGACTCCACCACGCAGCCCAAAATGAGATAATTTCTGTCACTCCTGAAGGAAGAACTCAGAACGTCTCCTCTGTCACTACACAGACAACCAACAGACACCCCAATTATTTCTGCTGTTGTTATTTTCTGCTTCACTCTCTCCTTTTCTTTCTCAGAGATCCTGTTTGCAGTGCCTCTCTCTTCTCCCTCTTCTATCATTCCTCTCACCTCTCTTATCTTTATTCTTTCCCTCTCTCTCCCTCCCCCTCTCTCCTCTATCCTCTCCCCAGGCAGCTTTGACACATCCCAGTTTCTCATTCTCCTCTCTCCTGATTCAACCGTCTATTCTCACTCCTCCATACCGCCCCTCTTTCACTCTCTGCCTAAATTCATCTTCTTACTTCTCTTCATCTTCTCCTATAGCTTCTTTCCTTTTCCTTTCTCCATATCTTCAGTCTCTTTTCCATTTCACCTTTAATATCTATTCCAACAGCTTCTTCCTTCCCTTTCCCTCATTCTATCTATCAGGATTTCTCCATCTCACAATTTACATGTCTCTTCCTTTTCATCACACTCTCTTTCTGTCAGAGCAGACTCGTCAGGCCCAGACCTGTCTCTGTCTGGACATCTTTCATTCATTCAGCAGTGTCACCGCAGCCTGCCTGACTGACGGATAAAACGACAGGCACTCGCCAGACTGCCATGCAGACCTATTCCATCCCTAGCTTATTCTAGGCTTTTGAAGAGTAGTTACATTTCTCCAGCTAAATATTGGCAGAAAAGCTAAATATGCCTGTGGCTTGATTAGTGTTAATAGCTAAAGTCTTTCTGTTCACTTAATGTACAGAAATCTCTGTATGCTCTAAGAGTTGGCTACAGAGGTCTGTGGCAGGCAATCAGAGACATATATACAAGCCAGTGGATGCTCCTCAGAGGAGGAAGGGGATGACCATCCTCCTCAGTGAATTTCATACTATAGTAAATATAATCACATATCACCAAATAATTGATTAAAACACACTGTTTTGCAATGAATGTCTACAGTAGCCTGAACAGCACTCTGTAGGGTAGCACTATTGTGTAGCCGGAGGACAGCTACCTTCCGTCCTCCTCTTGGTACACTGACTTCAATACAAAACCTATGAGGCTCTTGGTTCTCATCCCCTTCCATTGACTTACACAGTAATTATGACAACTTCTGGAGGACATCCCCAAACCGATTAGAGCTCTTGCAGCATGAACTGACATGTTTTCCACCCAGTCAAAGGATCAGAGAATTAATCTAGTACTGAAAGCATAAGCTATAGCTAGATAGCACTGCAGTGCATAAAATGTGGTGAGTAGTTGCCTCAAAGAAAGAGAAAGACAATAGTTGAACAGTTTTCAAAAAATATTTGTTTTTAAATGAAGGAGAAGCAAGAGAGAGAGAGAGTCTTTTTTTTTTTTTTTACTTTCAGTTTCACTTACTTAGCTAGCAAATGCAGCTGGCTAGTTTAGTTACTCAAACACCCGGCTTAAACAGATGGGTATTAGATAGCTGGCTATGACTAACCCACACAACACTGGAACTCTTCCAACCTAAGGTAAGCTTTTAGTTTTATTAATTTAATGCCACCGAGGACTGCCCGTGTAACACTGTTACACTGTAACATAACTGCATGATTGTAGTGGGTCTACTAACGCATTAGTTCTATTAGCTATGTTGACTAGGACGTTACTTTAGCTAATATGGGGACAAAGATGTAGGCTGTGTGTAGCGGTTATGACATGGTTTGGCTTAGAAAGGTTTTTTCGCCTGGTCACATACAGCTGATGTTTTGTTCATTGAAGTCTACAAACGAAGGGAAAGGGTGAGAGGGAATACAACGTGACTGCTATTAAAGTGAACTGTGTTTATTAGTGAACAGGGGTGTATGCATTAAGCCGATTCTGATGAAAATCGTGTATTCAACGGAAGCAAACAAAATAGGGATAAAAATACCTGAATTTATCCAATAGAAACTCTTGTTTGCAACTGTTGGACTAATGATTACACCCTAGATAAGCTAGATGCACGCAAGAGTGTGCAAGGTGGTGTTGAAAGTGTCCCTGTCTGTCCATGTGTCACTGTCTGTCATCTCAAATATTTCTCTCCACCTGTGTGGACCTAAGTTGTAAACCTTCATTCATGGGCTAGGTTGTAGCAACCTCATGATAGGTATAGGGAAAATTTGAGTATCATGTAGTAGCCTAAACCTATCGCTGTTATATTGAACAGGATGAATGGAATATGAATGACAGTCATCCAACATGCTGTAATAGAAATAAGGCCATAAATGGCACTGACCGCCACTGATACATATACATAAATAATTTGCCCCATGTGAAAGCATCTTTTAGGCAAGTAAGTAATTATACTGCTTGTCTCTATATAATTGCAGGGCTGCAGTCAGAGGCTCAGAGGCTCTACTAGCCTCATTAGCATAGGAGCATATACAGAGACCTGCACTGTGGCGAGGGAGAGAGAGAGAAAGATAGAGAGACAGAGAGAGAGATAGAGAGACAGAGAGAGATAGAGAGAGAGAGACAGAGAGAGAAAGAGAAAGAGACAGAGACAGAGACAGAGACAGAGACAGGGAGAGAGACAGAGAGAGAGAGAGCGAGAGAAGCCTCCTCTCCCTGCTCTCTTACTGTCTCTCTCTCTTCCTGTGCTCTCTTTGTTATTTGAAGCGTCCTGACATCAAGGGGTCTCTTCTCGACATTGTCTGCTGGCGCTACACACCACCCAGGCAGAGGAGCTGTGGGTGTATGCAGAGAAGAGTTCCCAGCAGGATATTTCTAGTACCCTTCATTTGAGAGGAAGAGAGGATACATTCCCTATTAATGACCATGGCACATGACTGTACTGCACGGGAAGGCAACTGGATTCAGTCGCGAGCCAATTTTTGTTGAAGTGGAGGGTTTATGGTCCAGGACCATAATTTGTACACTGCAAATTGAGCACAACTAAGCCCAAAAAGAGATTGAATTTGAAAATAACAATAATTTTATGCATTGAGACACAATCATGTCTCTTTTTTTATTTGTGGGAGTAATTGAGTAACAGATTTCCGAAATTAAACACATTGTTTGCTGAACACCTTGTGATTAGTATTTTTTTACCCAAAACTACCCCCCCACCCCCCCACACACACACAAAAATACAACAACAACACAACAACACACTCTTCTGTGTCAAGCTGATGGAAATTAGAGACAGGTAGAGATAAATCTCAATAAAATAAGCACAAATTATGAATTGAGAAAAAAAGAGAAAGATAGAGATTAAGATTGATCTCGAGATAGATCTGTGATCGCAAAAAAGGCAGACGGGAAAGTTGAGGGCATGTTCCATACCTCATACTGTGTGATGACCCCATTGGGCTCCACAGGCTCCTCCCACTTCAGAAAAATCATATCGTCCAATGGGGTGAAGGTCAGTGACTCTGGGGCGACGCCACCAGGAACTGGAAGAGAAAACACAACAACATTCTGAGAGAACCCTCTGGTGATTGAATAGGGGGTCCTATAGGAAGGACGTGACTAATTATATCCGGTTTCCAGCCCTAAAGACAGGCAAACTGATTTCAGGACCAGAAGATTTGATGAGTGTGTGCCTGGGTGCAAGTGTGCATGTGTGTTTACGTGTACATCTGTGTCTGATTGAAAGACGCTGCTGCTACAGTTCATGCAAGTTTCGTCAACTAACAGACTGTCTGATAGTCTCTCTGGCTCTGAGACTGTGTCTCAGGCAGATAGAGTCTGGAGCACTGCCTTGTGGCTGACAGTTAAACCTGCTGTATCCTTTCTCTCTCTCCACAACAGCCCTGTGAGGAGCAGAGGACAACAGCCGCAGTGTAATGGCAGGGCAAACAAGAAATCCAAATGGGTCTGAGACAGGGACTCTTGTTTTGACATTGGGAATACAACCAGTCAATGGATCGAATAGGGGCCTGAAAAATCAGGGCATTTGGTGTTATTTACAAGGCAGTGCATATGTTGAAGACACGGTTGATTTGTTCAGCGACAGAGTTGGGAAAGTTCAACAAGCCCTAGAGATGACAAATGGCTTGTGGTTGTCTGGGACCCATGAATCTGTGCATGCGTATGTGTGTATTTGTGAGTGCGAAAAACGACACAGAGGTAATTGTATTAGGTCTCCCTGTAGTCTTTTTGATGATTTTTCTTCTTGCCCAAAGAGAGCTCTGGGAAGGTGAGATAATTGCGTTTCTCTCTCTGCTTGCTTACTTCAAGTGCAGCTGTTCAACTGACTATGAAATGCATTACATTATAAGCAGGAGCACATGGGAGGACCTTGCAATTTGAAGATTTCAAAATGCAACCAATTTCATACAATGTATTGTAATCTTACTCTCTTATTTTATTTTACCCGGCAAGTTGACTGACACATTTTCATTTACAGCAACGACCTGGGGAATAGTTACAAGGGAGAGGAGATGAATGAGCCAATTGGAAGCTGGGGATGATTAGGTGGCTATGAGGACCAGAATTTAGCAGCCAGGACACCGGGGTTAACACCACTACTCTTACGATATGGGATCTTCAGTGACCATAGAGAGTCAGGACACCCATTTAACATCCCATCCAAAAGACAGCACCCTACACAGAGTAATGTCTGCCCTGAGGTATTGATAAAAATAGTTTTTTAGATCAGAGGAAAGTGTGCCTCCTACTGGCATCTAGTCTCCCATCCAGGGATCAACTAGGACCAACCTTCAGAGATAAGCCAGCAGTGGGATGCACCGTGGTATGCTGCTGACTCTTGCATTGCCTCTCTCTCTCTTTCCATCCTCTCTAATAGGTCAAGAACTGCTGTGAGCCATATTTTATTGCATAGTACATTTGCTCTGACCTCCAACTTAAATCCATCTCGGTGAAATGTATATAATCCGCTGTTGTACACAGGAACATGTTAATAGAAAGATAAGCAAAATCATCTCACCATTTTGCTGGTGGCCATGATTCGAACTGATACATTTTTCATCTGATTCCATTTAAAAGGCTGATCTTTCATTTAGTTATGCTGATCCTGCAAGTCAATATTTGCGTTTTTGGGTCCAACACTCTCTGGATTTCATATGAACTACAATGCATGCTGGGTAATAGAGTCCACTCACTGTTTTTCTCAGTCTGGAAGGTGACCTCTCTGCTCTCTTTCTTGCCCTAGACTTCAACTTTATAATGCATGTTGGGTAATAGAGTCCACTTACTGTCCTCCTCGGTTTGAAAGGTGACCTCTCTGCCTTCTTTCTTGCCTTCTGGATTTTCCAGCGCCAGCCTGACGTGGACGGAGCGGAACGGGGGCAGGTCCCTCAGGGTGAAGTGTGATTGGTTCCTCTCTACGGAGAGACACTCCCTCACTGTGGCATTGTTCCCTGCACTGCCTCCTGCAGGTGTGGAGTAACGGTAGCAGAGAGAGACGGAGTAGGTGTGGCAGCGCGTCAGGTTGTAGCCCAGAGGTTCCCACTGTAAGACTAGTTGACGAGGCTGGATCTCTATGGCTGTGAGGCCTCGCAAAGCACGCATGGGCTCTGATAGGGGGAGGGGAGAGGGAGATGGAGGAGAGAGGGGTGGGTGGAAGAGGAGAGAGAGAGAGATACAGACAGGCAGACAAAGAGAGAGAGAGAGAAAGAAAGAGACATAGAAAGACAGTGTGAGATGGAGTGATGAAGAAAAATAGAAAGATATGGAGAAAGAGACAGACGGTTAGTTCCGATGTTTACATTCCAAACTCACCACAGGAAGCTGTTTATTTATTTTTTTAAAGCACCCTGGAGAGAGAGAGAAGAAGGGAGGAGGAGGGAGCGATGTACAACAATAACACATTTTTTATATAATTTCACTCATATCTTCATTCTTACAGAGTACAGACTGCTCAGCTCCAGGACCAAAGAGAGTGCCCTATGAGCTGAGATGATGTGATATAGAACTAGCTAATTACTGATGGCATGTGTGAGACTGGGGTGACGAATCCTCGTGTCCCTGCCACGATAATGTCCAACAGGATCATATCATGCCTGCCAGACCGCAGCCACAGAGGCTGCTAAGATAGGGTTGTGTCTGGCAACTTATTCCCTCTAATAGTGCACTACTTCCTCATGGGCCCTGGTCAAAAGTAGTGCACTATATGACATTTGGGATGCACCCTCTGCAGACTAGAACCCCATTAGGAAAGATGCTATATGAAAGCATGGCTCATCATTATATTAATCACTCTACCACCCACCCAGGCTGCCCTCCCTGTCTCTGTCTGTCTGTCCAGCAGCATGCCACCCTGCAGCCCAAACCAACCCCACAGCAGCCAACAGACGTCCAGGCCCACAGACTCACGTTGATGACACTAATCAAAGGGACAAGCCAGGGGCGGGAGAGAGAGGAGGGTGGACGGAGGGGCGGATGGGGTGGAGGGTTATGTCAGACTAGCTGTCAGCCCACTCTGGGCTCTGCTGGCTCCAGCTCATCTCCTCCTCTTGTCTTAAACCATGGTGTCAGTGAGCTAAAAGAGAGGACACCTTCTCACCAGGGGTCAACTGTTGCTATGAACACAATCAGCCTGGCTGTCCTCCGACCTACAGGTCACATGCTGTTACAGACACAATCACAGCCTCAGGAGAGAGAGAAAGGAGGGATGGGGGAGAGGTCTGTTAGTGCCAGTTGGACCAATCATTGAGTCACTGTCATGGGTTAAGAGAGGTTAAAGCCTCTGATGTTTATAGGAAGAAGCTGGGTAATACACATCTATGCCTCAGAGGGGAGAGATGGAGGGAGGGAACGGTCTAGTCGCGTCATGTCAGAAAATAAATTAGCCCATGTTTTCAGTTTGCTCAATGTGCCTCCCCAAAAGACCATGACCATAGAATGATAATAGAAGTTGGGCAGAGATTTAGTACTCTTCTTTGTTCTGCTGCAATGAGTGAAGTAAGCTGATGACATGTCGCAGCATTGCTCTGGTTAAAAAGGTAAGTAAAAGAAAAGACGTATTTTGAATATCCGGATATCCGACCAAATTCATAATACTATTCAAATAGTGAAATTATTTCAAACCTCTATCCCTATACTACATCAGTTAAAACTGGAGAGGGATTCATGAAAAGCCTTCTCTCCGGGGACGTAGCTGTATAAAAAAAGAATATAAAATAGCACCAGATAAATGTGTTTTATAGGCAAGGGCTGCTGCTGCTTCTAGCCCAAAACTTTCTGAGCTGGACAGGAAGAGGGGATATGAGACAGATTGATCTACAGCCTGAGTGTCAAACATACGGTCCGCGGGCCGGATCCAGCCCACGCGGGGTTCCAATCCAACCCACAGATGGGGAAACAAACTAAATGTACTTTAAATTGACTAAAACCAACTGTGTTGAAATCAAAATTGACCTATATTTATAGTTTCTCCACTGTCCTGCTCACTAAAAATCACTAGACAGTCAGGGAGTATCGCAAATTCCAAATACAATGGATAGAGGACAAATTTGGGCACTATTTTACGGCAAGGAAATATAACCAATATTCATTGCGCGCTCTGGAACTTGTTGAAGTCCGAACACGGCTCCCGGGGCAAAATTAGTTAGACTTGACACCCCTGATCTAGAGTGTGTAGTGTCACAAGGGCTCTCTCTGCTCTCTCCCCTGAGATTGAGACTCAGATCTGGGCATGGGGAGCAGACAGGAGGTGGGCGGCTGGAGCCTTGTGACAGGAAGGATCAGAGACTATGATAGATGACACGACGTCATGTGGGTCTACTTGACACATCTACAGGGAGCTGTTTCATAAAGATGAGCACTGAGCGCTGGGGAGGGTAAGTACAGATAAGTGTGTGTGTGTGTGTGTGTGTGTGTATGGTGTGTTCGTGAGGGGGAGTGTAGTGGCTGTGAGAAGGTTGCAGGATCTTCACTCTACTATATAATTAAATCAACACACATCATTTAGGTGTACCTATCCATGCATACACACCGGCTTCTAAAGAGGTACCTACGTATATATCAGCCACTGAGCACTATAATCCACACACACACATCCTCTCAACCGGTGGACAGCAGGCCATTAGAGTATATGTTTAAATGTTGTTGTCCTGGTGTTATGGAGGATGTTATTATATGTGATCTCTCAGTGCCGTTCCTGAAGCGATAAACAAAGTTGAAGGAAGGGAATAGATAAGGGTAGACTAGAGTAGAACAGAATAGAACAGAACAGAAGCTAGGTTTGGGTTGAGACCCGTTCAGCCCCCCTAACTCACCTGCACACTTGGTCCTGCTGACCAGGGGGGGTCCAGGCGCCCCTGTGCCTCCCTCCCCTGGTCGGGTCAGTAAAACACTAATACGGTACTCTGTGTCCGGCTCCAGATGCCACACCTTACAATAGAACAGAGTAAAAAAATGTTTTTTTATATTTAGCAAAGACATGAATATCATTTAGCAAATGTTTATTCAACATTCATTTTTTTTTTTTACTGTAACGGCAAAGTAATTCAGAGTTCTTTAATAACAACCGTTTTTAAGAGCCTGTAAAGAATGCTGAACGGCAAATTAACTTCTACGCGTACACACACACGCAGACACACACAAACCTTATACGTGAGCGAGCCCACACCGTGTGTCTCTGACCATGGTGATTGGCTGGCCCGGTACTCGATCTCACGGCGGATAACGGGGCCATCCCCCACGATGGAGTTGGTGTTGAGTTGAATGATCAGGTAGGTGGGGCCAGCCCGGAGCAGCTGGGGGGGAGCGATGGGGGTGGGGGGCACTACCAGGGTGAAGGAAGGGGGAGAGGCCAGAGTACAGTGTTATACAGAGGACTTTTGAATGACTAAGTGAGTGCTTGCATGGGCGTAGTGGAGGTTAAAACGAAAGGCCTTTTACACGATATGATGATGTTGACATATACAGTCCTTGACGAAGTGAACAGTTAACAAGATAACTGAAACAATGGTTTAGTAGCACTGTCTACCGTCTGTCAACTCCTCCTTTCTATCCTCAAGCGATCCGGCTAATTATAAAAACATCATCAATTGTTGTCAAATGAACAGAGATACAAATGACATCCAGTGTTCCATAGTTGTATGCCAAAAAAAGGCATTCGCATTTCCACAGAAAAAGCAACAACTCTCTTCTCTCGTAAAGAAAAACAAGGCATGTTTCATGCTTTTCTTGTTTATAACTTCCCTAGATTTTTTTCTGCTCGGCTAGAGCATTGACTCACACAATCTTTTAAGATTGTGATTTCTGAGAGGCACTTGAAGGGAAGGGAATGTTCAATTTTCACCATAATGAATGTGAATTATTTGTGATTGAGTGATTGCGTGTGTAATTCTGCATGTCCTTTCAACGTTAGACAAAGAGACACACGCACACACACATTACAGCAACATGTCCAGTGAAAAACACTGTTGACACAGAGTATACAACATATGTACATTGGTGAAAGATTGTTTCCACGTGTTTCCACAATAGAACGTAGAACAGAGAAGATTTTGCTATGTTCTATGTGTGTGTGCATTTTAACGTGTGTTTATGTGTGTGTGTGTCCATGTGATTGACTAAGTGAGCCAGTGCTTGTGTGCATGTCTCACATAAGGAGAAGCTGTTGGAAGTTGTTGGGTGGGGACGGAGGTAGGACATATGGAGGAGGGTATTAAGATATCCCAGAATGGTAGCTAGGTGTCATGGTCGGTTGGAGGTGTCATAGGGGAGGTGGTGTGTGGTGCAGTGTGTGTGTGTGTGTGTGTGTGTGTGTGTGTGTGTGTGTGTGTGTGTGTGTGTGTGTGTGTGTGTGTGTGTGTGTGTGTGTGTGTGTGTGTGTGTGTGTGTGTGTGTGTGTGTGTCTAAACAAAGACACATTATACGATATAACATTGTCAATAGCTAGACACGTTTCCACTGTGTACCGGACACATATTTACGATACTATGTTGTACACACTGCATAAACATGACTATACGGACTGGCCGTACTATACCTCTGACAATGAGCTCGGCGAAGTTGGACACGGCAGCTCCGCGGGCGGACTCTGTGATGCAGCGATACAGGTCCTGCTCCCCTCTCTCAGCCTCCACTTGGAAGGTGGCCATGAGACGCTTGTGGCTCAGACGCTGGATAGAGGATGCCGCCACAACCACACCGTTACGACGCTGCAGAGAGAAAGAGAGTCACGCTAACTGACCCATACACAGGTGATCATCTTTACCTGTGTAGACACCACCTCTGTCACTGCCCATAAAAACACCGACAACACACATTCACATAGAGAGAGAGAGTCAGGTTACCCTAACTAACCTTCACAGACAGTTATGTGTATTATAATTTTTTATTTATTTATTTTATTTCACCTTTATTTAACCAGGTAGGCAAATTGAGAACACGTTCTCATTTACAATTGCGACCTGGCCAAGATAAAGCAAAGCAGTTCGACACATACAACAACACATAGTTACACATGTAAAACAAACATACAGTCAATAATACAGTGAAAATAAGTCTATATACATTATGAGCAAGTGGGGTGAGATAAGGGAGGTGAAGGCAAACAAAATATATATATAAATAAATAAAAAAATATATAAAAAGGCCATGGTGGCGAAGTAAATACAATATAGCAAGTAAAAAAAATAACACTGGAATGGTTGGTTTGCAGTGGAAGAAGGTGCAAAGTAGAGATAGAAATAATGGGGTGCAAAGGAGCAAAATAAATAAATACAGTAGGTAAAGAGGTAGTTGTTTGGGCTAAATTATAGATGGGCTATGTACAGGTGCAGTAATCTATGAGCTGCTCTGACAGCTGGTGCTTAAAGCTAGTGAGGGAGATAAGTGTTTCCAGTTTCAGAGATTTTTGTAGTTCGTTCCAGTCATTGGCAGCAGAGAACTGGAAGGAGAGGCGGCCAAAGGAAGAATTGGTTTTGGGGGTGACCAGAGAGATATACCTGCTGGAGCGCGTGCTACGGGTGGGCGTTGCTATGGTGACCAGCGAGCTGAGATAAGGGGGGACTTTACCTAGCAGGGTCTTGTAGATGACCTGGAGCCAGTGGGTTTGGCGACGAGTGTGAAGCGAGGGCCAGCCAACGAGAGCGTACAGGTCGCAGTGGTGGGTAGTATATGGGGCTTTGGTGACAAAACGGATGGCACTGTGATAGACTCCATCCAATTTATTGAGTAGGGTTTTGGAGGCTATTTTGTAAATGACATCACCGAAGTCGAGGATTGGTAGGATGGTCAGTTTTACAAGGGTATGTTTGGCAGCATGAGTGAAGGATGCTTTGTTGCGGAATAGGAAGCCGATTCTAGATTTAACTTTGGATTGGAGATGCTTGATGTGAGTCTGGAAGGAGAGTTTACAGTCTAACCAGACACCTAGGTATTTGTAGTTGTCCACATATTCTAAGTCAGAGCCGTCCAGAGTAGTGATGCTGGACAGGCGGGCAGGTGCAGGCAGCGATCGGTTGAAGAGCATGCATTTAGTTTTACTTGTATTTAAGAGCAATTGGAGGCCACGGAAGGAGAGTTGTATGGCATTGAAGCTCGCCTGGAGGGTTGTTAACACAGTGTCAAGAGAAGGGCCAGAAGTATACAGAATAGTGTCGTCTGCGTAGAGGTGGATCAGAGACTCACCAGCAGCAAGAGCGACATCATTCAGAGATTCATCAATCTTCTCCTTTCCCCCTTCTGATGACCAGGTGGCGAATCGCATCTCTGCATGTCTGGCAGACATATCAGTGTGGATGACGGATCACCACCTCAAGCTGAACCTCGGCAAGACGGAGCTGCTCTTCCTCTCGGGGAAGGACTGCCCGTTCCATGATCTCGCCATAACGGTTGACAACTCCATTGTGTCCTCCTCCCAGAGCGCTAAGAACCTTGGCGTGATCCTGGACAACACCCTGTCGTTCTCAACCAACATCAAGGCGGTGGCCCGTTCCTGTAGGTTCATGCTCTACAACATCCGCAGAGTACGACCCTGTCTCACACAGGAAGCGGCGCAGGTCCTAATCCAGGCACTTGTCATCTCCCATCTGGATTACTGCAACTCGCTGTTGGCTGGGCTCCCTGCCTGTGCCATTAAACCCCTACAACTCATCCAGAACGCCGCAGCCCGTCTGGTGTTCAACCTTCCCAAGTTCTCTCACGTCACCCCGCTCCTCCGCTCTCTCCACTGGCTTCCAGTTGAAGCTCGCATCCGCTACAAGACCATGGTGCTTGCCTACGGAGCTGTGAGGGGAACGGCACCCCAGTACCTCCAGGCTCTGATCAGGCCCTACACCCAAACAAGGGCACTGCGTTCATCCACCTCTGGCCTGCTCGCCTCCCTACCACTGAGGAAGTACAGTTCCCGCTCAGCCCAGTCAAAACTGTTCGCTGCTCTGGCCCCCCAATGGTGGAACAAACTCCCTCACGACGCCAGGACAGCGGAGTCAATCACCACCTTCCGGAGACACCTGAAACCCCACCTCTTTAAGGAATACCTAGGATAGGATAAAGTAATCCTTCTGACCCCCCCCCCCCCCCTTAAAAGATTTAGATGCACTGTTGTAAAGTGGCTGGTCCACTGGATGTCATAAGGTGAATGCACCAATTTGTAAGTCGCTCTGGATAAGAGCGTCTGCTAAATGACTTAAATGTAAATGTAAAATCATTGATGTATACAGAGAAGAGAGTCGGTCCAAGAATTGAACCCTGTGGCACCCCCATAGAGACTGCCAGAGGTCCGGACAACAGACCCTCCGATTTGACACACTGAACTCGATCAGAGAAGTAGTTAGTGAACCAGGCGAGGCAATCATTAGAGAAACCAAGGCTGTCGAGTCTGCCGATGAGGATGTGGTGATTGACAGAGTCAAAAGCCTTGGCCAGGTCAATGAATATGGCTGCACAGTACTGTTTCCTATCGATAGCGGTTAAGATATCGTTTATGACCTTGAGCGTGGCTGAGGTGCACCCATGACCAGCTCTGAAACCAGATTGCATAGCGGAGAAGGTATGGTGGGATTCGAGATGGTCGGTAATCTGTTTGTTGACTTGGCTTTCGAAGACCTTAGAAAGGCAGGGTAGGATAGATATAGGTCTGTAGCAGTTTAGGTCTAGAGTGTCTCCCCCTTTGAAGAGGGGGATAACCGCAGCTGCTTTCCAATCTTTGGGAATCTCAGACGACACGAAAGAGAGGTTGAAAAGGCTGGTAATAGGGGTGGCAACAATTTCAGCAGATAGTTTTAGAAAGAAAGAGTCCAGATTATCTAGCCCGGCTGATTTGTAAGGGTCCAGATTTTGCAGCTCTTTCAGAACATCAGCTGACTGTATTTGGGAGAAAGAGAATGGGGAAGGCTTGGGCGAGTAGCAGAGGGGAGGGCAGTGCTGTTGACCGGGGTAGGGGTAGCCAGGTGGAAAGCATGGCCAGCCGTAGAAAAATGCTTATTGAAATTCTCAATTATAATGGATTTGTCGGTGGTGACAGTATTTCCTATCTTCAGTGCAGTTGGAAGCTGGGAGGAGGTGTTCTTATTCTCCATGGACTTTACAGTGTCCCAGAACTTTTTTGAGTTTGTGTTGCAGGAAGCAAATTTCTGCTTGAAAAAGCTAGCCTTGGCTTTTCTAACTGCCTGTGTATACTGGTTTCTAGCTTCCCTGAAAAGTTGCATATCACGGGGGCTGTTCGATGCTAATGCAGAACGCCATAGGATGATTTTCTGTTGGTTAAGGGCAGTCAGGTCAGGAGAGAACCAAGGGCTATATCTGTTCCTAGTTCTAAATTTCTTGAATGGGGCATGCTTATTCAAGATGGTGAGGAAGGCATTTAAAAAAAATATCCAGGCATCCTCTACTGACGGGATGAGATCAATATCCTTCCAGGATACCTTGGCCAGGTCGATTAGAAAGGCCTGCTCGCTGAAGTGTTTCAGGGAGCGTTTGACAGTGATGAGTGGAGGTCGTTTGATCGCTGACCCATTACGGATACAGGCAATGAGGCAGTGATCGCTGAGATCTTGGTTGAAAACAGCAGAGGTGTATTTGGAGGGCAAGTTGGTTAGGATGATGTCTATGAGGGTACCCGTGTTTACGGAATTGGGGTGATACCTGGTAGGTTCATTGATAATTTGTGTGAGATTGAGGGCATCAAGCTTAGATTGTAGGATGGCTGGGGTGTTAAGCATGTTTCAATTTAGGTCGCCTAGCAGCACAAGCTCTGAAGATAGATGGGGGGCAATCAGTTCACATATGGTGTCCAGAGCACAGCTGGGGGCAGAGGGTGGTCTATAGCAGGCGGCAACAGTGAGAGACTTGTTTTTAGAGAGGTGGATTTTTAAAAGTAGGAGTTCAAATTGTTTCGGAACAGACCTGGATAGTAAAACAGAACTCTGCAGGCAATCCTTGCAGTAGATTGCAACACCGCCCCCTTTGGCCGTTCTATCTTGTCTGAAAATCTTGTAGTTAATATACAGTACCAGTCAAAAGTTTGGACACATATACTCATTCAAGGGATTTTCTTTATTTTTACTACTATCTACATGGTGAAGACATCTAAAATATATTTTATATTCTTCAAAGTAGCCACCCATTGCTTTAATGACAGCTCTGCACACTCTAGGTATTCTCTCAACCAGCTTCATGAGGAATGCATTTCCAACAGTGTTGAAGGAGTTCCCACATATGCTGAGCATTTGTTGAATGGTTTTCCTTCACTCTGCGGTCCAACTCATCCCAAACCATCTCAATTGGGTTGAGGTCAGGTGATTGTGGAGGCCAGGTCATCTGATGCAGCACTCCATCACTCTGCTTCTTGGTCAAATAGCCCGTACACAGCCTGGAGGTGTGTTAGGTCATTGTCTTTTTGAAAAACAAATGATAGTCCCACTAAGCGCAAACCAGATGGGATGGCGTATCGCTGCAGAATGTTGTTGTAGCCATGCTAGTTAAGTGTACCTTGAATTCTAAATAAATCACTGACAGTGTCACCAGCAAAGCACCACCACACCTCCTCCTCCATGCTTCATGTGTGAACCACACATGCTGAGATCATCCGTTCACCTACTCTGCGTCTCACAAAGACACGGTAGTTCGAACCAAAAATCTCAAATTTGGACTCAGTAGACCAAAGGACAGATTTCCACTAGTCTAATGTCCATAGCTCTTGTTTCTTGGACCAAGAAAGTATCTTCTTCTTATTGGTGTCCTTTAGTAGTGGTTCTTTACAGCAACATGAAGACCTGACTCACGCAGTCTGAACAGTTGATGTTAAGATGTGCCTGTTACTTGAACTCGGTGAAGCATTTATTTGGGCTGCAATTTCTGAGGCTGGTAACTCTAATGAACTTATCCTCTGCAGCAGAGGTAACTCTGGGTCTTCCTTTCCTGTGGCAGTCCTCATGAGAACCAGTTTCATATTTTCTAAGTGTGTGTGCATTTTAACATGTGTGTTTATGTGTGTGTGTGTGTGTGTGTGTCCTGTGTGATTGACCAAGTGTGTGTGTGTGTGTGTTTGTGTGTGTGTGTGTTGACTGAACTTCATGTCTTAAAGTAATGTCATAACTTAAAGTAATGATTGACTGTTGTTTCTCTATGCTTATTTGAGCTGTTCTTGCCATAATATGGACTTGGACTTTTACCAAATAGGGCTATCTTCTGTATACCACACCTACCTTGTCAAAACAAAACACAACTGATTGGCTCAAACGCATTAAGAAGGAAAGATATTCCACAAATGTACTTTTAACAAGGCACACCTGTTAAATGCATTCCAGGTGACTACCTCATGAAGCTGGTTGAGAGAATGCCAAGATTGTGCAAAACTGTCATCAAGGTAAAGGGTGGCTATTTGAAGAATCTCAAATATGAAATGTATTTTGATTTGTTTAACACTTTTTTGGTTACTACATGATTCCATATGTGTTATTTCATAGTTTTGATGTCTTCACTATTATTCTACGACGTAATTTTTTATTTACAAATAAAGGAAAACCCTGGAATGAGTAGGTGTGTCCTAACTTTTGACTGTTACTATGTGTGTGGCCATGAGATATAGCCCTCCATAATGGGATTGTGAGTTGGAAGGAAGGAGAGAGACAGGGAGACGATGAGGGACAGATGAGGGTACCATGGGTGGTGGAGATAATAAATACATGATATATGTCATAGCTAACATCTTGGCACGGGGAGGTTGCATGCCGGGCTGCTGACAGAGCTGTCACACACATCAATACACGCCCACACGCAGACAACCCGTACTAATATGCTCGAGGCACAAGAGTGCTCGGATCAACGAGGGGAACAGGAAATGACAACGGGTCGCCTGTCACACACACACACACAAAGCGTGAAGTTTTTCAGGTGCAGGAGGCTATATGCTGCTCCGCTCTCAGAATAATGTGTCCAGGATGTTATATCAACTAGTGTAACGGCAGTCGTAATCCTCCTCCTCGGACGAGGAGAGGCGAGACGGATCGGACCAATACGCAGAGTGGCTAGTTTCCATAGTGATTTAATAATTAACAAAAACAATATGCGATACAAAATAACTACCGTGACAGTCATGTGTGGTGCAACAGACACAGGAACAAACACCCACAAAACACACGTGAAACCCCGGCTGCCTTAGTATGATTCTCAATCAGGGACAACGATTGACAGCTGCCTCTGATTGAGAATCATACCAGGCCGAACACAAAACCCCAACATATCACACATAGACAGCCCACCCCAACTCACGCCCTGACCAACTAAATAAATACAAGAAAAAGGAAAAACAGGTCAGGAACGTGACAACTAGCCCATTTCTCTTCATGCTTTTCACCAGTAAGTGTCTGGGGGGAGGGGACATTTGCTCAAAAGTATGAAACTGCGTATGGGAGTAATATAGCATAAATGTATAGATTATTGCCTCAGTGACAATGTTAGTGGTTGTGAAAAGTATATAATTGGGTTTTTCACTTCCATAAGCCAATGTTGGATCACATTTTAATTACTGTAGGTGTGTGTGTGTGTGTGTGTGTGTGTGTGTGTGTGTGTGTGTGTGTGTGTGTGTGTGTGTGTGTGTGTGTGTGTGTGTGTGTGTGTGCGTGTGCGTGTGCGTGTGCGTGTGTGTGTGTGTACACAAAGCCCCATCACATCTCAATGTACATTCATTCAGTCAAAACAAACAGACAATCCTACAGCTTGTCATACAAATGAAAACATCCAGTATTAAACCTGTGTGTCTTCCATCTCTCCCCCTCTCTTCCCCTAAGCCCCATATCACCCCATAATGAGTTTCTGTGGTAAATCATTCATTAATTCAGGATTTCCAACTGAACACAAACAAATGTTGACGTTGTCTAAAGATCAAAACAGAATCAGAAACAGAACAAGTAAAACTCTCTGATAGAAAGACAAAAGAAGGTAATACAGATTAATTGAATACGAATTATTCTGCAAACAATTTGTTTGGACTATTTAAACACACAAATGAGTGAGGAGAAAACACTCAGTAGGTCTAGAGAGAGTCCCCTCACAGCAGAGGAGATCAAACAGAAAGTAGCAATTACTGTTAATGAGAATAAGAGAGAAACACGCGCATGCACACACACACACACACACACACACACACACAATTACAGAGTTGAGGGGAGAAAAACAGAGAAACATGGTGTTAAGATTGGAACAGTACACAGCAAATACATAAACAGAAGAAAATAACGGGTTGGGGAAACATATTGTTGTAACGGCTGTCTTCGGGTGAAAGAGAGGAGGACCAAACTGCAGCGTGATGATAATCCATATTTTAATAGGCTACTTAAACAACGAACAAAAACAACAAACTGACAGAAAGAACCGAAGACGCTACAGTCCCGAACTAGTGAACACAGACCAGATGAACACACGAACAGGAACAATCACCCACCAAGCACACTACAAAACAGGCTACCTAAATATGGTTCCCAATCAGAGACAACGCAAAACACCTGTCTCTGATTGAGAACCATATCAGGCCAAACACAGAAATAGACATAAACCAGACATACAACATAGAATGCCCACACAGATCACACCCTGCTGTTACCAATCCGTTCTAACCTTCCTGAGTAAAGAGTCAGAGCAAACGTTGGAATCTGGTTTCAACTGGGAGACTATAGCTCAGTTCACCATATGTGTATTGTGTAAAACGTGTTCAATCCAATATGGGTGTTAGTACTGTCATGCATCCTTGTAGAAGAGATGCACTTCAACCAGGGCGGCCCGTCCATTAGAGCATTAGGGGCGTGCCCCACTTGTGATTGGTCAAAAAAAGAAAACAATACATATTTTTGATGTTGTTGTATTTTTCAACAAAATATATCATTCAATGTGTTGTTAATTTGTTAATTAGTGTACATTTTACTGTTCAAAATGATATTGTTCAAAACAAGCTGTTCAGTTAACTACTGCTCTGCCCAGGCTTGGATTGTATTGACAACTATTATATTGCTTGCTATTGGGGGCGACAGCAGCAATGAAATTGCAGGATTTCTTCACATGATTTTCACAGAACAAAGTAAATGGACCATCCTGGGGTGCTGAATTGCACAGGTCTTCTGGGTGTCCTCCATCAGGTACTAAACAGATTGCGATGAACTTGTAAATAAATATTCATGATAGTCATTGGGAGCCTGGGACCCGAACCAGACATCCACACCCATCACCGGTCGTAGGACATAGCGGTACACTAGATAAAACCCTCTCATGGATCTGGTGCTCTAGCTACCGGCAAGCTGCTTGTTGCCTTTCCCCTGTGCTTGTGTCACTAACGCATTTATGAGCGCTGCTCGTTCTAAAAAAAATACTTTTTGTAATTCAAACAGTGGCAACATATGCAGCAGTGGTGATTGTTTTTACATGCAAAAGTGAAATATGTGTATCTGACACCATCCCAAACAGTGTGTGTGTGGGCCTGGTTGTGCGTGTGAGACTGCGTGTATGTGTTTGTCTGTGTCTGCGTCAGAAAACAACAGAAAGGATTAAAATGGTAGGTTGTTGAACTCTTGAAAGAGGAGAGGCTTTGGATACAAAATACCTCAATACAGAAGAAAGAAAGAGAGGAGGAGAGGAGACGGAAAGAAAATGGAGGAATGCGTCGTCTTCCCTCCTTCCGTCCTTCTTGCCTCATCTATCTTTTCAAAGGCACTTAGCTTCAACGTTGCAGAGAGAGAGTGAAGGCTTTCAGACCCAGGTTCCAGTTAACTAATATTAGCTCAAATTCATGCAGCAGAAATGTAAACCATTTGGAAAGATCACTTCATGAAGGAATATGAGTAACTATCAACTAGCAAACCAAAAGGCCACACAAACAGTAGTCTGTATGCAGGGACCCGGCGCTCTGTGTTTGATGATGTCATACTGCTGGGTCTATCTTTAATTCACTGAAGGATATATCAGACCTCATAGAAAGAACAGCACACTTCTATGCATTTATAAATCTGGAATCCTTGATGGTGAAACTGCCAAGTCTGTTTGCAATATTCCAACAACAAAGAAGTAACAGTAAACAACATTGTGCGCTTGGTAGAACATCAGCATATGTAACGCATTTTTTTTACCACGCTACGCAACACTCCCCTCTGCTTAAAACTTCTTGTCAATAGGGGGCGCTGTTTTCACTTTGGAAAAAATCGTGCCCAAATTAAATGGCCTCGTACTCTGTTCTAGATCATACAATATGCATATTATTATTACTATTGGATAGAAAACACTCAGAAGTTTCTAAAACTGTTTGAATTATATCTGTGAGTAAAACAAAACTCATTTGGCAGCAAACTTCCATACAGGAAGTGAAAAATCAGAAAACGAAGCTCTGTTTCAGGGCCTGCCTATTCAACTGGCTTTTATTTATCGATATGTATGCACTTCATACGCCTTCCACTAGATGTCAACAGGCAGTGGAAGGTTGAATGGGGTGTCTAGCTTGATCTGAGGCCGAATAAGAGCTTTTGGAGTGATAGGTCAGCCCTTTTGTCAGTTTTCCACGGCGCGCGAAGGAGCTCCACATTGTCTTCTGAAAAGTGTTCGGTATACAAGGCGAATATCTCCGGCTCTGATTTTATTTGATACATATGAGAAAAACATCATAAAGTAGGATTTTTCAACCGAGTTTGAACAGTTTATTCAACGTTTATTGGGACTTTTGGAATTTTCCGTTCTTTGCGCCAAGAGAGGATGGGCATGTTCGCGCCACATGGCTAGCCAAGGTTGCTAATTCGACAGAAGAAATGGACATTCTAAAACCAAACAACGATTTATTCTGGACCAAGGACTCCTTGCACAACATTCTCATGGAAGCTCAGCAAAAGTAAGACACAATTTATGATGTTATTTCGTATTTCTGTGGAATATGTAGAATCCAACAGGGCGGAGAATATGTGAGCGCTGTCTCACAATAATGCATTTTGTATGTTGTAGTAAAGTTATTTTTAAAAATCTAACACAGCGGTTGCATTAAAACCTGCTGAGGCTAAGGGGTGCTGTTGTCACTATTTATGGAAATCGTGTAATTTTTTAAACGGCTTCCTACAAAATTCTTGATCGTACAATATGCATATTATTATTATTATTGGATAGAAAACAGTCTATATTTTCTATAGCTGTTGAAATTTTGTCTCTGAGTGGAACAGAACTCATTCTACAGCAATTTCCCTGACATGGAGTCAGATTTCACACGTTTTGGCCCCTGTTCTGGAGTCAGTTTAAAGGCCACTGTTATTGCTATGAGTATACGGACACTGCTTATGTCTTCCCCTGGATGCCTTTACGTGATGACGATTTGAATGGTGTGGATTGCGCAATCACAGCCACTATAAATGAAAAACACGTGTAGGTAGGCACTCCTTTCCTGCTGCGTCGGACGCACGGTGGGCACCGACCCGTTCTTTTTCCAAGCATTAGTGGAGCCAGTAATATTTCTCAGGTCATGTTTCTACTCGTTATAGGAGTTAAAAACATCACAAGGTAGTTAATTTAAACCGTTTTATAGCAATTTATACCCGTTTAGTGCGATTTTGGGACATTTATTTCTGAGACACTGTGAATCTCTGGGCACGCTTCCAATTCATGCCGAACGCAATGGGCATTTCTACATGGCAAGAGGACAGCTTTCGACCAAAAGACGATTAGACCCAAGAAAGGATTCTTTGACCAAGATTCTGATGGAAGAACAGCTCAAAGTAGGAACAATTTATTATGATAAATCGTGTTTCTGTCGAAAAATGTTAATGGCTTAGGACGCCATCTTGTTTGACGTAGCTTCGCTTGGCGCAAACTGTATTGAAAAGTAAGGATAATTTAAAAAATGTAATTCCGCGATTGTATTAAGAATTAAATTGTCTATCAATCGCTGTCCACCCTATATTTTTTTAGTCACGTTTATGAGTATTTATGTATACGACAAGATCACTGTCTAATATGGCGCAGGATATTTTCTGACCAGCTGGGCTACTTTTCTCATTGTCTAACCATGATTTTGGTGGCTAAATATGCACATTTTCGAACAAACTGTATATGTATGTTGTAATGTGATGTTACAGGAGTGTCATCTGAAGAATTCTGAGAAGGTTAGTGAAAAAATTAATATATTTTGGCGATGTTTACGTTATCGCTCTATCGCTCTCTCTTTGGCTAGAATCAATGCTCTGGTAACGTTTGCATATGTGGTATGCTAATATAAAGATTTATTGTGTTTTCGCTGTAAGACACTTAGAAAATCTGAAATATTGTCTGTATTCACAGGATCTGTGTCTTTCGATTAGTGTATGCTGTGTATTTTTACGAAATGTTTGATGATTAGTAATTAGGTAAACACGTTGCTCTATGTAATTATTCTAGTCCATTTGTGACGGTGGGTGCAATTGTAAACTATGACATCTACCTGAAATATGCACATTTTTCTAACAAAACCTATCCTATACCATAAATATGTTATCAGACTGTCATCTGATGAGTTTTTTTCTTGGTTAGTGGCTATCAATATCTTAGTTTAGTCTTAGTGATAGCTACTGGTGTTGGTGGACAAAGAAAAGATGGTGGATTATGCTAATGTGTTTAGCTAATAGATTTACATCTTTACATATTGTGTCTTCCCTGTAAAACATTTTAAAAATCGGACATGTTGGCTGGATTCACAAGATCTGTGTCTTTCATTAGCTGTATTGGACTTTAATGTGTGAAAGTTAAATATTAAAAAAAATATTTTTTTTTTGAATTTCGCGGCTCTGCCTTTTCAGTGGGGGTGGGGGGGGGGTGTGCCGCTAGCGGCACCCCAGTCCTAGACAGGTTAAGAACCAGTGTATCTTTCATTTGCTGTACAACATGTATTTTTTAGTAAAGTTTATGATGAGTTCTTTGATTAGATTAGGTGACTGTCCAAAATATCTCTGGAGATTTTGGTGAATTGTTGCTACATATTCACAATGTATAACCACGATTTCCAGCTCTAAATATGCACATTTTCGAACAAAACATAAATGTATTGTATAACATGATGTTATAAGACTGTCATCTGATGACGTTGTCCAAAGGTTAGTGATTCATTGTATCTATATTGATGTTTTTGTGAAATCTATGCTGGCGGTGGATAAATAGCTTTGTGTTTTTGGCTATTGTGATGAGCTAATATAATTCGATATTGTGTTTTCGCTGTAAAACACTTAAAACATCAGAAATATTGGCTGGATTCACAAGATGTTTATCTTTCATTTGCTGTACACCATGTATTTTTCATAAATGTTTTATGATGAGTATTTATGTATTTCACATTGCTCTCTGTAATTATTATGGCTGCTTTGGTGCTATTTGTGATGGTGGCTACAATGTAAAACCAGGATTTGTAGCTATAAATATGCACATTTTCGAACAAAACATAAATGTATTGTATAACATGACGTTATAAGACTGTCATCTGATGAAGTTGTTCAAGGTTAGTGATTAATTTCATCTCTATTTATGGGTTTTGTGAAGGCTACCTATGCGGTAGAAACATGGTGAAAATATGCCGTTGTGTGTTTGGCTATTGTGGTTAGCTAATATAAATACATATTTACAGGATCTGTGAGCCACACGGTCCCGTGTGGCTCAGTTGGTAGAGCATGGCGCTTGCAACGCCAGGGTTGTGGGTTCAATTCCCACGGGGGGATCAGGGTTCAATTCCCACGGGGGGACCAGGATGAATATGTATGAACTTTCCAATGTGTAAGTCGCTCTGGATAAGAGCGTCTGCTAAATGACTTAAATGTACATATTGTGTTTTCGCTGTAAAACATTTTAAAAATCGGAAATAATGGCTGGATTCACAAGATGTTTATCTTTCACTTGCTGTATTGGACTTGTGATTTCATGAAATTATATTATATGATATCCCTGTCCCGTTAGGCTAGGCTATGCTAGTCAGCTTTTTTGATGAGGATGCTCCCGGATCCGGGATGGGTATGAAGTCAACAAAACTATAACAACAGCCATGGGGCGGAGAATGGCTCTGTTTTCCCTGATGAGGATTCCATCTTTAAGCCTGAAGGAGAGCATAATAGCTGGGCCCCAGGGCAATCAGTCAGTCTGTACTCTCTCCTCCATCAATCTGTACTCTCTCCTCCATCAGTCTGTACTCTCTCCTCCATCAGTCTGTACTCTCTCTCCCATCAGTCTGTGCTCTCTCCTCCATCAGTCTGTGCTCTCTCCTCCATCAGTCTGTACTCTTTCCTCCATCAGTCTATACTCCCTTCTCAAAAAGTCTGTACTCTCTTCTACATCAGCCTGTCTGTACTCTCTTCTCCTTCAGTCTGTACTCTCTTCTCCATCAGTCTATACTCCCTTCTCCATCAGTCTGTCTGTACTCCCTTCTCCATCAGTCTATACTCCCTTCTCCATCAGTCTGTCTGTATGCTCTTCTCCATCAGTCTGTCTGTACTCTCTTCTCCATCAGCCTGTCTGTACTCTCTTCTCCTTCAGTCTGTACTCTCTTCTCCATCAGTCTATACTCCCTTCTCCATCAGTCTGTCTGTACTCTCTCCTCCATCAGTCTGTACTCTCTCCTCTATCAGTCTATACTCCCTTCTCCAAAAGTCTGTCTGTACTCTCTTCTCCTTCAGTCTGTACTATCTTCTCCTTCAGTCTGTACTCTCTCCTCCATCAGTCTGTACTATCTTCTCCATCAGTCTATACTATCTTCTCCATCAGTCAATACGCTCTCCTTCATCAGTCTGTACTCTCTCCTCCATCAGTCTGTACTCTCTCCTCCATCAGTCTGTACTCTCTCCTCCATCAGTCTGTACTCTCTCCTCCAAAAGTCTGTACTCTCTCCTCCATCAGTCTGTACTCTCTCCTCCATCAGTCTGTACTCTCTCCTCCATCAGTCTGTACGCTCTCCTCCATTAGTCTGTACTCGCTCCTCCATCAGTCTGTACTCTCTCCTCCATCAGTCTGTACTCTCTTCTCCACAAGTCTGTACTCTCTCCTCCATCAGTCTGTACTCTCTCCTCCATCAGGAATGTCTCCATTTATGTGTGTCTTGTAGGTGGCAACGCCCGCAAGCACACACACACACACCTTCATCCTTACCTCCAGTAGGAAGGGTTCTGTCTCTGTAGTTTTGCCCGTGGCGACACACTGGAAGGTGGCATTCTGCCCTGCATTGACCTCCACATCCCCCAGCCGAGAGAAGTGGGGAACCTTGTCTGTAGAGAGAGAGAGAGAGAGATCCTCTGTGATACTGATGCACTGACAGTTCCTTATTATCATATGACTACACACACACACTCCTCCATCCTTACCTCCAGTAGGGAGGGTTCTCTGTCCTGTCCTGTCTCTCACACACACACACACACACACACACACACACACACACACACACACACACACACACACACACACACACACACACACACACACACACACACACACACACACACACACACACACACACACACACACACACACACACACACACACACACAGTGTAGCGTCCGTCGTTAAGGGTAGACCAAGGCGCAGTGTGATTTGGGTTCATCATATTTTATTAAAATGTGAACCAGCAAAAAAACAATAAACAATACAATGAACGAAAAGCTTCGTCGTGCAACATACATGCAACCAAACAAAGACAAGATCCCACAACTGAAGGTGGGAAAAAGGGATGCCTAAGCATGATCCCTAATCAGAGACAACGTTAAACATCTGCCTCTGATTGGAAACCATACTAGGCCAACAAAGAAAAAGAAAACATAGATATACAAAAACTAGAGTACCGACAAAAACAGCATACAAAATAGGACATCCTCAGCTACTGGACATATATTTTAGGGGGGTTAAAAGCATGTATTTATGATGTACTTACTGTACTGTGTCAAACTGACCCAGAACATCATCCGTGTATAGCCTTTCGGAATGTTTAAGGCACTTGGATCATTGCCTACCTGAGATGTTAGATTCAACTTAGTGAAGAGCGTTTTACATAGTTTTATACTATTCTGATATGCTGATGCATTGAAATGACGATATCATATAAATAAACCCATAAAATCTGTACAAATGTTTCCAGTGATTTACCTTAATGGTAGGTCTATACTACGGGAACAATTGTATTATTTGGTGAGCTCTATACAGTAGCAACTCAAGAGGAAAAGGCCGGGAGACAGAAACATTGTAGCATAGAAATAGAAAGTGATACTTTTGCAAGCATGTGGTATTCTTTTACACCTGCAAAGCGAGCCCCTCAATAGATGTGCGAGTACTTTACCCAGTTGAGTTTTGTGTGACTATGAGCGCAAAACACTCTATACTGAGAATAATGTGATGAAGCCTTGGTGGTGGCTCAGACTGTACAGAGACGGACTAGTGAACAGATGAAACCCTGTCATGAAAACACATACTCGGGAGTGTATCACAGTGCGTCTACTTATTTATCCAGCACCTGTTCAAAGCCACTGGGTGTGTGTACAGTGTGTTCCGTCACTCAGTGGTAAGCAACCATGATACTTTTCCCCTTCACTTTTACTCGCTTTAGCAGCTTTATTCCTGTTATTCCGACAGGGGACATAGTGAACATGAATCAACGTTGATGTAAATGTGCCAGAATTAGCTCATGTACACGGTTAGTTTACACCTGTTGTCCCTGGGCAGGTGGGGAATGACTTTAAAATAACACCACAACACCACAGTATTTGACGGTCCTTTCTTATCCTGCACAGAAAAGTGCGAGGAAGCGAGGAAAAGAGAGTGAGGAAAATAGGAAAATATGAAGAGAGGAACAGAAGAGGAGGGGAAGCGAGAGACATCTGTCCAGCTGTCCTCTGTACACCTGACACTCCTATCATGAGTCTCCATGGAAACGGACATCTGCTCACCTCTCTCATTTCTCTTTTCCTCTCTCGTTCTTTTCTCTCTCTCCAATAAGCGCATCGAGGGACGAGCTGTTGCTAAATTGATTTCTGCACGTTGTTGGTAGTCTTTCAGCACACATGCACGCTAGCTAGTTCAGTCTCTTGGTAGGCAGGCCACATTATGCAAGTCACATTTTTACATCCAAACAAACTTCAATTTGACAGAGATTTCATTGGAACGCAACATGTGTTTCGAATAATGATAGTGACACTGGGGAAAATAACAGAAATGTCAAGCATGTTGGAATGTGAATATAAAAGAGACTCGATTTGTATCTACTGCAGGCCAAACAAGTTATTTCTGCTGCCTTAGGGGGCATCGTGCCAGCTTGGAGTGTGTGTGTGTGTTCTGTGTGTGTGTGTGTGTGGGGGTGTGTTAAAGAGGTTCTGTGGAGGGCCCTGACAGCCGCAGCATCTCCTAATGAGAGTGTTGATTATTTAATGGGGACGGTGGGGGCAAGGGAGATGACATCTGCATCAGCGCCAAGAGACGTACCCGTCACACACAAATTATTCACACACAGAGGGCCCTGGCGACCACTCTAACTCAGCAATGGGTCCCATATAACCATGGAAATGAACGCATGCTGGCCGACATTCAGGTGACAGAGGCTAAGTGTTAAAAGTTTAAGATGAGTTGAGCTTATCTCTGTTGTTTTGGAGAGGGTTTATGGAGAGAAAGAGAGAGAGATGAACTTGTGAATGATTTATAAAGGTCTGGCTGTCTTTTAACAGGTGGTAAAAGCTATCTGAATTTCATGAGCTCATTAACGCCCTCCATTATCAGTCATTAACATTTCCTCCCGGTCCGCAGTTTCTGCTTTTCACTGTGGATTATCCCTTTACAGAGAGCCAAGGCATAGGCCATCTTGGCTCGAGACCAACCGCTAGCGTCCATTACGGATTTGGTTGGCTCAATGTTCCCTGAAGTCTACAAGGGTCAGTGGTGGTCAATGGAAACTGTGACAGGCCTCAGCACCACTCCTATACACTCTGTCACACATTGTCAGCACAGCAGAATGAGCTGAGGGCTCTCTTTCTGTGTCGGCATTACTTGCCATTTGGGACACAGGCTTTCACTGAGCCTGCTCTCCCGTAGTGGTAATGGGTCTGGGGACAGCAGGTGAGTGGCTCAGGAGGAGAACTGTCAGGTACCCTGTAGAGGCATGGGTAGGTAGGGAGGGGCTGCACTGAAGGTGGGAGGTTTTACCTAGGAAATATCTCAAAGAAACACAATGGTGTATCAGACTGCTGTGGGTGAGACAAAGAGGGTCCGCTATAGAGGCAATCGGTCAGGTTTAGAGAAGCAAGGGGGTTGGGGGGGGGGGGTGAGTGGTGTTTGCACTGAGAGCTAAGGGAGAGGGGTGGGGGGATTTCACTAAGGGAGCGGGTTAGCTATAATGGGGAAATCTCTAAGCGCATCACCATGTGACATTATGGTCCAGTTGGAGACGTCAGAGTACTGCTGTTCTCGTCATGCGTTGGTGGAGAGGAAGAGGAACGAGAGTCCGTTCACCCGGTCGCCTGCTGCCTGCTGTTTTCTTGGAACAGTGTGAGTGTGTATGTTTCCTGGAACAGTACATTAGCTCTGAGAGAGTGGGCTCGTCTTGGTGACCGCGAGAGCGGCGAGCGGAGCGACGTGCTGAGCAGTCAGGAAGATAAAGGTCACCAGCTCGCTGTCTGGTCGACCGGGACAAAAGGAGCGGCATAGTGCAGCCGTGGCCATGGGAAATCAGACACGTGTCCACATGCCAGAAGCCTCTCAGAACCTTCTCTGGCTTTGAGAGCAGTGCCTTCGCCTCCGCTGATTACTTTACAAGCCTCTGTCCTTGTCTGTCCAACCACCCATCACAGTCCTAAGACTGTTTGTACACCCCTGAGCGCCCAGACACGCATTTTCCCATGTCTTTGTCAAAGGTTACTGGCTCTGTGCTCTGTTCTGAAGTATATTGGTACATTTGTACTGTGGTGCTTTGGTGCGTTAACACGGTGCATTGGTGATATATTGGTATAGTGGTGGCTGGGTTTGCTATGTTGGTGTGTTGGGGCAGTGCTTTCTGGGCATTGGGACACAGGTGCTGTACTGTGGTGGGTAGCTACTTACAGCAGGGGTAATTGAGCAGCAGGATGTCGTCAATGGCGATGTAGCCACGCCGTTCTGCTGAGACCGATGCTTCAAACACCACCTGAGGAGAGACAAGCGGGAGAGATGAGAGGAGAACAGGAGAGACAAAGGAGAGATGAGAGGAGAATGGAAGAAAGGATTTCACGTTAGGGAGAGAGAGTGGGAAGGACCGGAGGGGGAGAGAGGGGGAAGTCCTAATCAAACAGCTTGAATCCACTGAGGCCTGTCTGGTGGCGAATCTCTCTACTCAAACATCCATAGTTTAGCAGAGCCCCATAGGACAGCTTCGTTTCACACAGTCATCTCTCTCTCCCACCCTTCCTTTTCCTCCTTCTCTTTCAAACAGCCATCTTTCTTCATCAGAGAACACACACAGAACATTGGACCCGCAGGAGTCATTGAGCGCTGCCCAAATCTCTACTCACTCATCTAAATGAATCTAGCATCATGCTGAGAAACCAAAGTGAATCCCAGATCTCTCCCACAGAGAACCAAAGTGAGTCTGGGCGTCTGGAAAAGAATTACTGCCACAATAACCCAGATCGTTTAGTGAGGGACAATTTACTATTTTACCGCAGAGGCACAACAAATAAATAAACGGCGCATGGACATGGGGTTTACTGCATTCATAGATGCCAGACTTTAAATAGCACTTTACATTCAAGTCATTTAGCTGGGCTTGATTGAGCTTTCCTGGCACAATGGAACCAATGCAATAGTCACTGACAAACTACACAGTGTAATGCTCTGCCAATGATCCTAAAAGGTTATCAGAGGTGTAGATAATAGTTGATGTGTTTCACCCACTCAAACAGACAATAATACATTAGCTGTGACTGAAACCAGCAGACTCTTGATAGTTCAGATTTCCCTATCACACACTCGATGGGCCCTGGTCAAAAGTAGGATGTCTTTTGGGAAACAGCCCCAGTGAGTCGCCGTGTTGACAATACATCAGGCTCTAAGTGCCTGGTCTGGATCGATAGAACCACAGATGGATACAGGCCACGCATCCCGGTCTGCTAATATCTTAGTATTCTTCATTCTTATGTGTGGGCCATTAGAGAAGTGCAGACAATCAACTTCTTTATTCATCAGCCGCTGACGCACACCGACGCACGCACACACACGCACAAATATGCTCACACACACACACACACACCGCGACACACCCGGCCATTGATTCACTCGCTCAGCACTGCACAGAGCCTTGACCCTACCTCATTATGACTATCAGCATCTGGCTGTACTCAGAGGAGAAAGGGGAAATGCGAGAAAGAGAGACAGAGGGGCAGAGATAGAGAGAAACAGAAAGAGAGAGAGGGGCAGAACGAGAGAGAGAGAAGGAGATGAGAGAGAGAAGGAGAGAAGGAGAGAGAGAGGGAAAGAGAGAGAAGGGCAGAGATAGAGAGAAAAAGAAAGAGAGAGGAGCAGAATGAGAGAGAGAACGAGAGAGGGAGAGAGAGTGGGGCCGAGATAGAGAGAAAACGAAAGAGAGAGAGAGGGAGAGAGAGAGAGAGAGAGAGAGAGAGAGAGAGAGAGAGAGAGAGAGAGAGAGAGAGAGAGAGAGAGAGAGAGAGAGAGAGAGAGAGAGAGAGAGAGAGAGACAGTCTTTATTATTTTGGAACTTTAGTGTAATGTTTACTGTTCATTTTTTATTGTTTATTTCACATTTGTTTATTATCTATTTCACTTGCTAAACATGTAAACACATGTTTCCCTTGCCAATAAAGGCCTTAAGGCCTTAAGTTGAACTGAGAGAGAGAGAGAGAGAGAGAGAGAGAGAGAGAGAGAGAGAGAGAGAGAGAGAGAGAGAGAGAGAGAGAGAGAGAGAGAGAGAGAGAGAGAGAGAGAGAGAGAGAGAGAGAGAGAGAGTGGGAAAGAGAGAGGGAGAGAGAAAACGTTTGTGCATTCAGTCACACACATCTGAGAGAGGTATAGACACACACAAGAACATCAGCAACAACCAGGCTCTAAGTGTATTCATAGAACTGTGATCTTTGTCTCTCTGGAGGGGAAAGTCATTTTTCTGATTGGATTATATAGAGCACCATAGAAGTAAAGCACTGAATGTACTTCGAAGAGTACTCGAGGAGGGATGGGTAAAAGACTGGTCGTCATGCAGATAGAGAGAGAAAGAAAGACAGAGCAGAGAGGTCATGAGCAGATGAGCTCCTGCATTTTTCAGCATGTTCTTAAAAAAACATACTGTAGATTTAGAGTTAAATAAACTTGGATTTTTTTGGCCAGGGACATATACAGGATGCTACCCTCTACTACATAACCTTCACTCCAAATCAAAACTCAAAACCTACAACCTGATTTTGGACGGAATTACGGAATCACCTGGAAGGCTTACAACTACCAAAGATTATTATTCCAAAGCTAAACAGCAAATTCTCTGGGAATCAACAGAAATCTGAAAACACCATCCAACCAGGAACTGAGTGAGTAATGTTTAGGCTGAAGCTATATTTTATTTCCAAAAGCCAAGAAGAAAAATATATTACAATGATAGATTTTACTTTATAAGGACGGAATGCTAAGTTAAGGCTACCAAGCTTGATACAACTTTAATTAGCATTAACGTGTCAAGTGAGTAGTGTCAAAGTCCTTTAGCCCAACAATGGCAGGAGAGTCGAACAGTCTACTCCAACCAAATGGAGAGGCCTTAGACGCTGCCTACCGTTGTGCAGAGGAAATTAAAATACAGTACCCTGTGTATGTAAAGAATGATAAGATACGAAAAGATCACAAAATGAAGCTCCTTACGGAAAATCAAGAGATGACTATTATAAAAATGGGAACATCACCAACCTCATCTTCCACACAGACCATCCCCTGGCATGGCACAGTGCTATATTAACCAGACCATCCCCTGGCATGACACAGTGCCATATTAACCAGACCATCCCCTGGCATGGCACAGTGCCATATTAACCAGACCATCCCCTGGCATGGCACAGTGCCATATTAACCAGACCATCCCCTGGCATGGCACAGTGCCATATTAACCAGACCATCCCCTGGCATGGCACAGTGCCATATTAACCAGACCATCCCCTGGCATGGCACAGTGCCATATTAACCAGACCATCCCCTGGCATGGCACAGTGCCATATTAACCAGACCATCCCCTGGCATGGCACAGTGCCATATTAACCAGACCATCCCCTGGCATGACACAGTGCTATATTAACCAGACCATCCCCTGGCATGACACAGTGCTATATTAACCAGACCATCCCCTGGCATGGCACAGTGCCATATTAGCACACAACCCCTCTGTTAAGGGTGGGGGGGCACACAACCCCTCTGTTAAGGGGTGGGGGGGGCTCAGGATACTAGACAAAGAGGACTGAGTCAGCAAATATAAATCTCTATAAGTCTGGAACAGTATTGGTACAGGGCAACTCCAAACAGTTTCAGCTGGACTTTCACATAATCAAAGAATTAGCTCAGCAGGAGAAGCTCTCCCTTTAGAAAGATACCCCCACCCCGAGCAGATCAGACCAGACCTCTTCATTACATAACCCCACAGACGAGCAACCCCAAGCGGAAAGTCAACCTTCCAGCACAGAGTACTAATCCTGTATTGAAATGAAGGATAAATTCACCCAGTTGGAGGTAAGGCAGGTGGAGCTGGAACAGCAGGTTTACACTCCAGTCAGCACAGACCCATACAACAATCTAGCACAACAACATCCACTTAACCAGACCCGGAGAGCTGGAGGTGGAGAGAGACATATCTGCACTCTGGACTGTGGTGAGACAACATCAACAGGAGAAAAAGCAGGAGCAGGAGAAGAACAGTGCACTAGAGGAGAGGATCAGAATGCTGGAGGAGAGGGTGAGGGGGATGGCGTGTGACAGAGAACAACCCACTAGAGAGGTGGCCACCCTCGCAGAGAAGCCAGCCGAACAGCCCACCTCAGCTCCCGACAAAAGTCTTGACACCACAGCAGAAAAGTCCACCCCAGACCCTGATGATAGCGTCAACATCACAGCAGGACAGACAAATTAAGACCTCCAAGCCCAGGGGATCCCACCCCCTCCGAGCACCCCCCCCCACCCCCCACCCTGATAGCTTTCCTGACAACCACCCCACACCCACTGAGGACATACACAAGCAACAGATTGTACTCCGTATGGACTCAAACGGGAAATATATACAAGAAAAACAACTTTTTCCCAAACACAGTGTGTCTAAACTCTGGTGTCCAAACACACAGTGTGCCCTAGACCTTCTGTCTGAGGACCAACTAGGTTGACCCAGCCACATAATAATGCACACAGGCACAAACGACCTGAGAGCACAGTAGGAAAGAGTGGCCACAGCACTCAAGGGAGTGATTGAAATAGCTTCTTCTACTTTCCCCAACGCTCAAATGGTTATATCCACCCTGCTACCATACAGCAGGTAAACGCAAGTATTTCCCGTGACTGTGCCTCAAAACCAAATGTTCACCTGGCCCAACACTCCACGTTGGACTTCAACAGCCTTTATGACCAGGTCCACCTATACAAGGCAGCAGTGCCCACCTTCGCCCGGATCCTAAACAACATCGCTCTCAAACGCAGCCCCAACACTTCACACATGAGCAACAGATCAATAGACACCTCGCTGACACCAGTGAGACACTCTCCCAGACCTGTGGGACCCCCCCGGACCTACACATAGAGGATGCATGCAGAGAGGACCTACATCCAGACCACAGCACCATCAGCCACATCCACACCCCCACCCCAACCAATCAACACCCCCCAAGCCAACCATGCCCACACCCCATTTATTCCCCCTCAGATCAGACCTATCCCCCCCTGCCCACCCAGCCCTCCACACCCGCAAAGAGAGCCTCAACTTGGAAGTCACATATATGCCCAGGCCGTGAGCAGGCAAGCAGGCTCAACCCCCACTCTTCCACTAGCCCAAGCCAATGGCACGTACCAGATGCTCAGCAGGCTCTGCTCACACTTACTGGCGTGAGGTCAAACCACACGACCAACAACATTGGACACTTTATGGAACACAAAGCCTTCACTAGCTCATCATGAAATATCCAAGTCCTGAGGTCATCTGCCTTTGGCCTAAAGAGCAAGAACCTGGACTTCATCAAACAAATCGGAAATACAGACATTGTCATCCTACAAGAAACATGGTATAGAGGAGATGGACCCACTGGTTGCCCTCTGGTCACAGAGAGCTGGTAGTCCCATCCACCAAACTACCAGGTGGGTGGTATAGAGGAGATGGACCCACTGGTTGCCCTCTAGGTTACAGAGAGCTGATATTCCCATCCACCAAACTACCAGGTGTGAAACAGGAAAGGGACTCAGGGGGTATGCTAATTTGGTATGGAGCAGACCTAACTCACTCCATTAAATTAATCAAAACAGGAACATTTTACGTTTGGCTAGAAATTCAAAAGGAAATTATCTTAACAGAGAAAAATGTCCTCCTGTGTGCTACCTATATCCCCCCACTAGAATCCCAATACTTTAATGAAGACAGCTTCTCCATCCTGGAGGGGGAAATCAATAATTTCCAGGCGCAGGGACATGTTCTAGTCTGTGGCGACCTAAATGCCTGAACCGGACAAGAACCTGACACCCTCAGTACACAGGGGGACAAACAACTGCCTGGAGGTGACAGCATTCCTTCCCCCATATGCTCCCCTAGGCACAACTATGACAACAAAACCAACAAAACGGGTCACAACTCCTGCAGCTCTGTCGCACGCTGGGTATGTACATAGTCAATGGCACTCTTCGAGGGGACTCCTATGGTAGGTACACCTACAGCTCATCTCTTGGCAGAAGTACTATAGACTACTTTATCACTGACCTTAACCCAGAGTCTCTCAGAGCGTTCAGTCAGCCCACTGACACCCCTATCAGATCACAGCAAAATCACAGTCTACTTGAACAGAGCAAAACTCAATCATGAGGCATCAAAGCCAAAGGAACTAAGTAATATTAAGAAATGCTATAGATGAAATTGTAGGGTGGAAACCTACCAAAAAACAATTAGGCAACAACAAATTCAATCCCTTTTAGATAACTTCCTGGACAAAAGGTTCCACTGTAATAGTGAAGGTTTAAACTTGCCCTGTTCCCTTCTGCATCCTCAAAGGGAATACATACAATCAGCAGCTGGCTGGTTTGGTGGCTGGCTGGTTGTCTGACTGTCTGGCATGCTGGTAGGCTTGCTTGCTGGTTTGTTGGTTGGCTGGCTGGTTTGTTGACTGGCTGGGTAGGTGGCTGACTGGCTAGCTCGCTGGTAGGATGGCTAGCTGGTTTGTTGACTGACTGGATGACTGACTGGCTGACGGATTGCAATAAAGAGAGGATTTGTTGGGTAATTAATATTTCGTGAGTCTTGTTTTTCATTTATATCGCTATGGGAGTTATTTACTTGAAAGAGTACAGGAGGAGGGATGGGGAAAAGAGGGACTGCCGGTCATGCAAAGAGAGAGAGAGAGAGGAAGAGTGAGAGTGAGAGAGAGAGAGAGAGAGAGAGAGAGAGAGAGAGAGAGAGAGAGAGAGAGAGAGAGAGAGAGAGAGAGAGAGAGAGAGAGAGAGAGAGAGAGAGAGAGAGAGAGAGAGAGAGAGAGAGAAATGGAGGGGGAAGAGAAATGAAGAGAGCAAGGAAGCGGGTGGAGAAATAGAAATAGTCAGAGGCCGGTGAAGGAGAAGGGGAAAGAGAGATAAAGAGGGGGGGAGACGGAGAGAGAGATAAAGAGATGGAAGAAGAAGGCGAGGGAGAGGTAGGGAAAGAGAGGGAGATAAAGAAAGAGGGAGAGAAAAAGAGAGGGAGGGAGAGCGAGAGACAGAGCGAGAGACAGAGCTAGAGACAGACAGAGACAGAGACACAGAGACACAGAGAGAGAGAGAGAGAGAGAGAGAGAGAGAGAGAGAGAGAGAGAGAGAGAGAGAGAGAGACAGAGAGAGAGAGAGAGAGACAGAGACAGAGACAGAGACAGAGACAGATTAAACGGAGAGAGGATGTAGACTAAGCTATATTGATATTGGCAGTCACGGTGGGCTTGATAGCATCGTAAATATTTCATAGTGAAGTTCCCCCACATCTCCGCTACCCACACCTGCAACACCCTAATCTCCAACATCCACACAGGCAAAGAAGGGAACAATCTATCTATCGCTGCTCACAACGTAAAGGGTGGATTTGTTCAAAGGAACAGAATCCTCATCAGTTCAAGGTTGTGACAGTCTTCCTATTTTCTTTACCTGTTTCCTCTTGTTGCAACCAAGTGGAGCTACAAAGAGAATGGGGAGAAGAGGGAGGTAGACATAACACTTCCAAAAAACAACAGTGATGTGAAAATCAAGGCCAGGCTTGTTGAAACTAGTGGGGTGCTGCTGCGCTGTGTCTACCGCTGTCTGTCTCTCAGGCCACAGAGGTGTTTCATCATCCAAGCAGAGAGATGGGGGAAATAATAACACACACCAAACTCTGAATGTGGATCACAAAAACACTGCCTTCAGATACTGGGAGGAGGGAGGGAGGAGGAGGAAGAAGGGGGATAAAAGCCAAGTACACAGCAGGATGGGTACAGAGAATTCATGGAAGGCAATGTTGGCGGATGCTTCGGGGGGGTAAAAAAGAAAGAGCATTCACTGATACATTTGAACATGAGCTTCCCTCTCCCCCTAGCTGCTACAGCACCAGTTCAATTTATCTCATAAAACTCAATGGTGCAGAATTACACACTTCTCTATGCTGCATCCATGCCCTGTTCCCTTCCCCGTCCTCAAAGGGAATACATGCAATCAGCTGGCTGGCTGGCTCGCTGGTAGGCTGGCTGGCTGTCTGGTTTGGTGGCTGGCTCTGTTCACAAACACAAACAGACCCCACAGAGCCCCAGGATAGCAACACAATTAGACCCAACCAAGTCATGAGAAAACAAAACAAAACTCCCATGTCTCCTGGGTGAAATACCACAGTTTTGCCATCACAGCAGCAATATTTGTGACCTGTTGCCACAAGAAAAGGGCAACCAGTGAAGAACAAACACCATCGTAAATACAACCTATATTTATGTTTGCTTATTTTCCCTTTTGTACTGGAGCTGGCTGGCTGGCTGGTTTGGTGGCTGGCTGGTTTGTTGGTTGGCTGGCTGGCTGGCTGGCTAGCAGACTGGCTGGGCGACTGGCGATAAAGGATTGCAATAAAGAGAGGATTTGTTGGCTAATTAATATTTCTGGATTCTGGTTTTTAATTTTTATCGCTATGGGAGTTGTTATTTATGCTTTTAATTTGTACACTGACAGACTCCATCGATCCACACAAGTGTTTAAATTAATTCAACAGCTTCAGAAACAGTCGTTAGAGAAACAGGAACGTGTTGTACAGTTATTGTCCACAATGGTCTGTTGATGGATTTGTTTTGGTTAATAAAGTGGAATGAGGGTGGAATGGTATTGACTGGTGTTGACATTGTGGCAGTAAAAGACAGTAATATATGACGTGGGATGCATTGGACCTTGTTCATCTAGTAGGCTGAGGGAATTGGGGACACGCAACTACACGTAGCATGTATGAGCTTGTGCATGGTTGCACCATATTTTCAGTATGTGTGCATGTAGGTGCGCATCCGTGTGTCTGTGCATGTGTGCCTGCAGGCCTGTGTGTGCATAGTTGGATTGGGTTGAGCGGTGAGAAATGGGGTGCACTTGGATATGACGGACAGAGAGGGATTGAGTGATGAAGGAGAAGAGAAGGAGGTGTAGAGGAAGGGAGACAGAGTTGGAAAGAGATGAAGGGAATGTGAAAAGCAAGATGCACAGAATTAAGACAGAGAGATAAAGAGGAGAGCAGTAGCGTTTGAGAATTGGAGAGAGAGGAAGAGGAGAAAAGACAAAAGAAAGAGAGAAAGTGTGAGAAAGAGAGTTCTACGCCTTCCGTCTCCTGGCTTGGTTCCATCCCCCTGTCCCTCGTCTCTCTGAGCCTGTCCAGGACTGATTGCACCAAGAGCATGAATATTCAGAGCTCAACCAGAGAGAGAGAGAGAGAGAGAGAGAGAGAGAGAGAGAGAGAGAGAGAGAGAGAGAGAGAGAGAGAGAGAGAGAGAGAGAGAGAGAGAGAGAGAGAGAGAGAGAGAGAGAGAGAGAGAGAGGAGAGAGAGGAGAGAGAGAGAGAGAGAGAGAGAGAGAGAGAGAGAGAGAGAGAGAGAGAGAGAGAGAGAGAGAGAGAGAGAGAGAGAGAGAGAGAGAGAGAGAGAGAGAGAGAGAGAGAGAGAGAGAGAGAGAGAGAGAGAGACACACAGAGACACACAGAGACACACAGAGACACACAGAGACACACAGAGACACACAGAGACAGAGAGACACACAGAGAGACACAGAGACAGAGAGACACACAGAGAGACACACAGAGAGACACACAGAGAGACACAGAGACACAGGGGAGAGAGCCAAGGGAGAGGAGAGACAGAGAGAGAGATAGAGAGAAACACAGAGACAGAGGGGAGAGAGACCAAGGGAGAAGTGGGGAGAGGAGAGAGAGAGACAGAGACAGAGGGGAGAGAGACAGAGGAAGAGAAAGACAGACAGAGAGTTAGAGACAGACACTTCAGTCTCAGGGCCACTGTGATCACTCTCTGTCTTTATCCCTCTTTAGTCTTTAGTGCTGCAATGTCTAGTGACTTTGTTCCCAAGCAAGATTTCACAAAACGAGGAGGAGAACGTCTTGAGAGCTTCATCAAATGTTTTGATAGTGTTTGCTGCTACCTCTCCATTTAAACTCAATCCCCTCATCTCTCCCTCTTTAAAAGATCAGAAGACTGGGACAGTTCACCTGCCACTGATCAAATCAAATCAAATTTGATTGGTCACATACAAATAATTAGCAGATGTTATTGCGGGTGTAGCGAAATGCTTGTGTTCCTAGCTCCAACAGTGTAGTAGTATCTAACATTTTCCAACAATGCACACAAATCTAAAAGTAAAATAATGGAATTAATAAATAAAGTAAACCATTTTTAAAGTGACTAGTGTTCCATTATTAAAGTGACCAGTGATTCCATGTGATTCCAGGGCAGCAGCCTCTAAGGTGCAGGGTTGAGTAACCAGCTGGTAGCCAGTTAGTGATGTCTATTTAACAGTCTGATGGCCTTGAGATAGAAGCTGTCTTTCAGTCTCTCTGTCCCAGCTTTGATGCACCTGTACTGACCTCGCATTCTGGATGATAGCGGGGTGAACAGTCAGTGGCTTGGGTGGTTAATATCCTTGATGATATTTTTGGCATTCCTGTGACATCGGGTGCCGTAGGTATCCTGGAGGGCAGGCAGTGATGCGTTGGGCTGACCGCACCACCCTCTTGACAGCCATGCGGTTGTGGGCGGTGCAGTTGCCATACCAGGCGGTGATACAGCCTGACAGGATGCTCTCAATTGTGCATCTGTAAAGGTTTGAGACAAATTTATTCAGCCTCCTGAGGTTGAAGAGGCCCTGTTGCGCCTTCTTCACCACACTGTCTGTGAGGGTGGACAATTTCAGATTGTCTGTGATGGGTACACCGAGGAACTTGAAGCTTTCCACCTTCTCCACTGTAGTCCCATCGATGTGATAAGGGGTGTGCTCCCTCTGCTGTCTCCTGAAGTCCACGACCAGCTCCTTCGTTTTGTTGACGTTGAGGGAGAGTTTATTTTCCTGGTACCACACCACCAGGGCCCTCACCTCCTCCCTGTAGGCTGTCTCGTCATTGTTGATACCAAAGTAACAAGATTCCCACCTACACTCTAGTCAACAAGACACATCTGAATAGTCTACTATTACTTGAGGCAGAAACAATCAATGGTAATAGCACTTCACTGACTGCTATCTTCGTTGTGATCCCTGTGGGGGGCTATAGCAAGCTCCGTCTCTGATCAATCTCCAGCTACAGAGCACGTAGCCTATCTCTCTCCTCCAGTCTGTGTCCTTCTGGCCCCTGGGGGCCTCTCAGTGATACCTAATCTCCATCTCAACACCCTCCCTCCCTCCCTCTCCCCATCTCTCTGTCCCCCTCTCTCTCTCTCTCTCTCTCTCTCTCTCTCTCTCTCTCTCTCTCTCTCTCTCTCTCTCTTGCTCTCCCCTTCTCTCTTTTAAAGCCCTGTGAAGCAGTCCCGTTCTCTTTTCTTCTCTCTCTGCTCTTTATTCTCTCTTCACTGTCTGTCTGTTCCTGGCTGTTGGTCAGGGTCCCGTGGGGCCGATCTGTTGGCTGGGACTGCGGGACAGTGATCCTTATCTGTGGGATTGGATGAGTGGGCCCTCTGGGGCCTTCACTAGCACTTTGAGCCGTGACAGAGAGAGAGAGAGAAAGGGAAAGGAGGGCAGAGGGGGAAAGAGTAGAAGATAGATCATGGCAGAGAGGGGGAGAGGACTAGAGGACAGAAAGGGAGAGGAGAGGGGGAAAGGGGGAGAGCAAATGGGAGGCATTGAGAGGCAGGCAGGCAGTGTGCCCCCCCCCAGGCTGTGTTCTATTCTATTCTGTTCTGTCCCCCTCTTCACAGTGCAGTGAGAGACACATCCCTGCAGGGCAGGATTAAAACCCTGCACCAGTCATCCTCTCTGTCTTTTACCTGCCTCATTACCTGCAGCAGAACCTCGTACAGCTCTATGGGACCAACAAGGCAGTCTGTCCCGCGTCTGTCTGCGTACCCGGGGGGAGACTTAAGACGTCACACCCACCCACAGGTCTTCATTTCCACTTATATAACACACCACACCCAGGCTGCTTCAGCGTACACACATATTATCGGGGTGTTAATCGCTGTTTTCAGACAGACTCAACAAACACAGTTCTACTTTCACCAAACCACCAGCCCAGGCAAGGCTTGGTCTGATTGGATATTATACCAACGCCCCCAAATCCCATATCCCCTTCCACCGTGAGAAAAACGTGGGAGACTGTAGTGGTGGTAAGAGAACCTTTTGATGTTGCAGAAGAGAGGAAGAAAATCATTAACTCTTAATCACTTTGGGGTTGTGTTGTTGGCGAGGCCTAGGACAGCAGAGCTGAGGATACTACCACAGAACGCACAGCATTGATCCACACCGGGGCCTAATCTCATTAAGGATGTGTTGATTTATTGATATGTGTCTGAGACCAGGCTTGGAGCTCTGAGAGGAGACCAAGGTTATGGAAGAAAACACTCCTCTACTGAGGGTCACATGGAATTGAGGTCAATTGACTGTTCAGCCAACCCACACTCACCCCCACAATCCTTTACTGCTGCCATTGACACACAGGCACACACACACACACACACACACACACACACACACACACACACACACACACACACACACACACACACACACACACACACACACACACACACACACACACACACACACACACACACACACACACACACAGCTGTTGGCTTCTCGTTAAAGGGCGTTTTGGAGGAGGGCAAACGAGAGACGGCTAGAGGTATAAATCATAGGATTTAATGAGGATGCTTCCATATAGCCCACCACACACACACACACACACACACACACACACACACACACACACACACACACACACACACACACACACACACACACACATACACACACACACACACACACACACACACACACACACACACACATACACACACACACACACATACACACACACACACACACACACAATAGCCATAACAACACCATCAACTAAACACAGGGCAGAACAAAGAGATATTGATTACTCTGCTGCACTGGGGGACATTAAGTCATACAGGTAAATATACGACAAATACACTACTATACCACATTTATATTCCGATGTTGTCATGATGACAGCGTGCAGCAGTACCCGCTCCTCTGGGACAAACTGGTAGTTTGCACATATTTATTCTATTCCAGCAGCACAAGCACAACAGATGAAACTAATCAAGGACATGATGTTTCCCCGCTAGCAAGCATGTGGGGGCCCACTAGCGGCTGGTCTCTGGCGTAGTTTCTCAGCTGCAGTATAGAACATACTCTATGTGTGACGGCTCTAAAAGCCAATGTTCTGTTCTTAATCAATCAACCAACCAATCAACCAGGTAACCTAGGGAATAAGAGCATTGGGTCAGTAACTGATAGGTTGCTGGTCAAATCCCGAGCCAGCAAGGTAGAAAAATCTGCCATTCTGCACTTGATGTTGCCGATGATGTTGATCAAGGCAGACGTGCAACTATAGTTTTCCTTCACAGAAAATACATTGGTGCAACACATTTGGCAGAAAATAGATTCATTTTCATCAGATGACAACAGAAGCGCAAAGCTATTTGGCTTGCAGCCACACAAGTAAATGAGCTTACAATGAAAAACCAAGGCCTTTTTAAAAATAAACGTTTCATATTTCTAATGTTTAAGCATAGCATAGAAAGAATGAGGCCAGCTACATGTCCTAATGTTTTGCTTAAAGTTAATCTTGCATTTTACTGGAGAAAAATAGGCTGGCTACAGCGAGAAAGTAGCTTCACATCAGTCAGACCGCTGTCTGCTGATAGAATGCCTGTGAATTCTCATCTGAGTTTAGAAGTGCAACTGAAACACGAAATTAGTCTGATGCCGGCAGAAATTACAATAAGAAGCATTTTTCATCTGTGTTTACAAAATGCAGCAAGATATTTCTTATACAGTTTTTTACAATCACTTTGGCACTCATTTCAGAACCTTGATGTAATTTTTCAAAACTCTAGACACAAAACTCACAACCAATGATCAAAATGCTAATTTTTAAAAACTCTAACACTTTTTCCAATTGCTTGGATACAATACACATAAAGCTAAGATCATTTGTTCATTGAACTAAAATCACCTGTTCAAAATGACACAACTTAACATCAAAGTATTACCATTTCAATATACAATTCACACATTACATCTGAGATGACTGTCTATTCATTTCATTACAATGATCTAACTATCAATTGATACAACTGCTCAAATTGATAAGTAACTGTTGCATAGTTTTATGGAAAATGACAAACAATATTCCATGTTTAGGTCATGAAAGTTTCAGGATAATGTTTCATTACACTGGTGTCAGAAGTGATCGGACCTTGCATCCACGACAGTGCGTGTGCTTGCCCGGTGAGCGCGTTCCTGTAAGACGTAGAGTCGCAAGCTAGCGCGAGGACGCGCTTTGAAAGGCGGGAGTAGTGTAACGACCCTTGTTTATAAGCCCGGATATCAACGCTGCCGTTCGAGCATGCTTTTGCGGCACAGTCGATAGCGCGCCGGACCTCGGGCTAGAAGGTTGAGGGTTCGAGATCTGCTCCCTGCTGTTTCATTACACTGGTTACACTTCATTACACACACATTGACAGCAATTACCGTGGAATATGAACCAATTGGACTACATTATCTATGGCTGTAATATTTCATCATCATTCTTTATCAGACACTGTTTCTATGGTCCCATGTACCACTTTTCCAGACCATGTTTTCAGATTTGACATTACTGTACACTCACCGGCCACTTTATTAGGTACACCTATCTAGTACTGGGTAGGACCCCCTTTTGCCTCCACAACAGCCTGAATTATTCACGGTGTTGTACGTTAAGAGACGCCCTTCTGCACACCACTGTTTTAAACAGCTGTTATTTGAGCATTTGTGGCCTTTCTGTTTGCTTGAATGAGTCTGGACATTCTCCTCTGACCTCTCTCATTAACAAGGTGTTTTGCCCACAGAACTGCCGCTCACTGAATGTGTTTTGTTTATCGCACCATTCTCTGTAAACTCTAGAGACTGTAGTGCGTCAGCTGTTTCTGAGATGCTGGAAATACCATGTGTGGCATCAACAATCATACCACGGTTAAAGTTGCTTAGATTACGCATCTTGCCCGTTCTAATGTTTGGTCGAACAACATCTAAACCTCTCTACTCCATATACTCTATATATTGAGTTGCAGGCAGCCACATGATTCGCTGTTCGAATGTAACCATCCTTGATGAGCTAAATCAGGTCTGTAGAGCTGATGGCATGACCTATGTCATTGTGTGGGATAATGTCAGGTTCCACCATGCTCAAATGGTGCAAGCATGGTTTCAGGCCCATCCACAATTTACCACCCTGTGCTTACCCCCATACTCTCATTTCCTTAACCCGATTGAAGACTTTTTCTGCACATGGAGGTGGAAGGTATATGATTCGCCATGCCTGAAGATTCTTCCCAAGATGTTTGGCTAATGAAAACATCCATTGTGATGTGGAGGAGAACCCGTGGCCAAATCCACAAGACAGGGTTGATGGAAATATAGAAGTACAGTAATCAATCTTTTGTTTTTCTTTTTACAGTAAGCCAGGTGAGGAACACTGCAGTTGATGTTTTACAGTAAGCCAGGTGAGAACACTGCAGTTGATGTTTTACAGTAAGCCAGGTGAGGAACACTGCAGTTGATGTTTTACAGTAAGCCAGGTGAGGAACAGTGCAGTTGATGTTTTACAGTAAGCCAGGTGAGAACACTGCAGTTGATGTTTTACAGTAAGCCAGGTGAGGAACACTGCAGTTGACCTTTAACTGTGGTTTCTTTTTTTTGTAGCTAATTATTTTTGATTTGATTCAAAGAAACCCATGTTGTGATTTTATTGTATTCCATCAATAAATGTTCTATTTTGTTCAATGATTCCACTGTGTCTGTAGTATTCTCTCTACTAGTCCTTTTACAGTGATGTATTTACGTGTAGTAGCATAATGAAACATGTATCACATATTTTGTACTACAATATTTAATGATTGTACGAACAACTACACAGTGAAACTATCGGTATCTTGTGTGTGGGTGATCAAAATGAATGTTCCTATGGTATTTAATGATACATTTGTTATTTGAACCAATGATTCTGCAAGTGCAAGAATTATTTAAAGATATGAAAGCACAATGCAATGTTTTGAACATTGGACAGCCAGTGTTACTGTCACGTTCTGACCATAGTTCTTTTGTGTTTTCTTTGTTTTAGTGTTGGTCAGAACGTGAGCTGAGTGGGCATTTCTATGTTGTGTGTCTAGTTTTCCTGTTTCTGTTTTTGGCCTGATATGGTTCCCAATCAGAGGCAAGTGTTAGTCGTTTGTCTCTGATTGGGAGCCATATTTAGGATATTTAGGTAGCCTGTTTTGTGTTGGGTTTTGTGGGTGGTTGTCTTCTGTCTTTGTGTCTATGCACCAGATAGGAGTGTTTCGTTTTTTTCACATTTATTGTTTTGTATTTTGTAGTGCTCACATTTATCGTCTTTAATTAAACATGATGAACACTAACCACGCTGCGCTTTGGTCCTCTCCTTCGTCCACAGAAGAAAGCCGTTACAGTTACAAGTGATGACCGTTTTGTGTCTAGAGTTTTGAAAAATGAACACAAGGTTCTGAAATTAGTGCCAAAGTGATTGTTAAAAACTGTAAGATGCATATTTTGTTCCTGTGTAAAAAAACGCAGATTTCCCTAAGTTTAACTTGCCATATACTAGTTTGTGGAGCGAAAGCTGGACTTAGTCTTTTTTTTGGGGGATTTTTAGAAAAACATCCAAAATGACCAGTGTGCCTTGAATTCTGAATAAATCACAGACAGTATCACCAGCAAAGCACCCCAACACCATCACACCTCCTCCTCCATGCTTCATGTGGGAACCACACATGCAGAGATCATCCATTCACCTACTCTGCGTCTCACAAAGACGCGGCGGTTGGAACCGAAAATCTAATTTGGACTCATCAGAGCAAAGGACAGATTTCCACCGGTCTAATGTTCATTGCTCATGTTTCTTGGATCAAGCAAGTCTCTTCTTAATATTTCTGTCCTTTAGTAGTTGTTTCTTTGCAGAAATTGGACCATGAAGGCCTGATTCACGCAGTCTCCTTGAGGTGTGTCTTACTTGAACTCTGTGAAGCCAATATTTGGGCTGCAATTTCTGAGGCTGGTAACTCTAATGAACTTATCCTCTGCAGCAGAGGTAACTTTGGGTCTTCTTTTCCTGTGGCGGTCCTCATGAGAACCAGTTTCATCATAGCACCCAAACTAATTTGCTAGCTACTTCCAGACATCTAAGTGAGAGAGAGAACAGCTCACAGAACATTACCCTAGCAGAGCTGGTTAGGCTATTATGTTATCCAGAGTGTTGGTGACTGCAACTGTGCTGTCAGATTGTCCATTTGTAAATTCAGAGCGTCTCGTGTTCGGAGCGCACAGAGGACGCGCTGGCCGATGAGTTTACTGACGTCTACTGGCACCGGCCATATTTAACGGGTGTTGTGCGTTTGTAAATTCATCAGTTATTCTGCGCTCTCTAGCACATTCAGACGAGAGTGCTCTGAAATCGGAGTAGATGGCCAGACTGAATTTACGAACTCACCCGAAATGGTTACTTGCATAGTGGAGACTTTGTTAAGACATGTAGCTAGCGAGCTAGCTAGCTAGGTAAACAATGAACCATAAATACAACACATGACGTTACTACCCTGCATGAATCTGCAGGTAGCTAACCAACCAGGATCAATGTTAGCTAGCTAACATTAGGCTATAGCTAGCCAAGTAAATGGCTCTTTCTGTCAAAATGTGAAATATGTCATATCTGATAATGTAGCTAGCCAGACTATCTTACCCATGTACATCATTCTTGGTTGGACGTGTCTCCTGTCGGATGCCATGGTTGCCCTTAGTGTGAAGATGTAATCCGATACCACTGATTTCAAAACTCAGTCCTCCAGAAAGTGGAGAGCAACACTTATGCAGTTTTAATACACAATAAAAAAAAATGTAAATCTGCATTAGACAGGATGATCTAGACATTACTGACCAGCTCAAATAGACAGAAGCATGCTACAGTATATGGCAGACCAATCCAAACTCATCTCTCGACATGTCAGCCCACTAATTATTTCAGCCAATCATGGCTACCGGGAAGGTTGCCTCTTTTTCTTTGGCTAAACCAACTAGGCTCGTAATTTAACAATGTTATTCATATTTACAGATGGCATACACGTTTGTATGTTCGAGAAGGCATTTCTGCCCAAAAACGCATTTAGATTATTTTTAAAGTTTACGTTCTCACGGTTAGCCTGTGAAGTAGTGACCGTGACATATGCCTAGTTTCCTAAAACGGGTCACAACTGATTGGCTCAAATTCAATATGGAAAGAAATTCCACAAATGAACTTTTAACGAGGCACACCTCTTAATTGAAATGCATTCCAGGTGACTACCTCATGAAGCTGGTTGAGAGAATGCCAAGAGTGCCAAGGCTGTCATCAAGGCAAAGGGTGGCTACTTTGAAGAATCTCATATATAAAATATATTTAGATTTGTTTAACACTTTTTTGGTTACTACATGATTCCGTATGTGTTATTTCATAGTTTTGATGTCTTCACTATTATTCTAAAATGTAGAAAATAGTAAAAATAAAGAAATCCCTGGAATGAGTAGGTGTGTCCAAAACTTTTGACTGGTACTGTATGTAAAACTTTATGAGCTGGATTGCCTGTCTTTTTTTTATTTTTGTTTGCACTCGTTAGCATATTTAGCTAACATTCTCCATGGAAATTTGCTATTACCTGTGCTCATTTTGTTAGCATTCTGGTAATCAACACCCAATGCGCTTTTTTTTGTTGCACCCCCTTGTGTACTAAACCGGTAATACCATAAATCCCGGGGTGAGAGAAGGACGGTATGACGATATGAAAATCTGGAATCCCCTAGCTCCACCTGGTGCCACTCACCCTAACCCTCACCTGGTTATAGAGCCATATTACTGTCAATGTAGCATTAGCACAGCATTGTCTCTCCCCTGGAATTTGCTGGGCCTGGAAGGTGCTAATGGCGTAGCATTAGAAATATAATTACTATACTGTATGTGTTAACACAGCAGATGTATTGTTAGCGCTCACCTGGTATTCGCTGGGCCAGAATGTGCTGACGGCTAGCTCCACCTGGTGCCACTGGCGTCCATGTGACCCGGAGACGTTCCACACGGCACTGCCCCACAGCCCCCCGTTGACCCGGATGTAGAGCTGCAGGTCCCCGGGGGAGTGGCCGTCGCGGCTGTACAGGAAGTAGCTGAACTGGATGCAGTGCGTGTCGTTCTCACTCAGCGAATGGAGGAGGAGGTGGGCCCGCTGCCCCGCGGCATGCTGGGACGAGTTCACCATCATGAACGAGCCTAGGGGAGAGGAGGGAGAGGAGGGAGGAGACCGGGTCAGATGATTATAACACAATTCCTGTCAACAGAGACGTGACTTTAGGGAAATCTCCTTCATGATTTGAGCAATAGTCTGAGTTGAGGTAAAGCCTGAGCGTAGATACCAAGTTAGGATTCAACCCTCTACCTTTCTCTGCTCTACCTCCGTCTCTACCACAGGCGCCCGGTAGCACCTTAATTGGAGAGTACGGGCTCACAATAATGGATGGAACGGAATAAATGTAATGGTATTGAATACATCAAACACATCCTTTGAAACCATTCCAGACATTATTAGGAGCAGTCCTCCCCCAGTAGCCTGCTCTAGTCCCTACCTCTCTTTACTTCTCTCTTCCTCTCTCTCTGGCCCTCTAAGGGCTTCTTTGTCTGCCATAAGGCCTCAGATGTCCCCTGTTCAAAGCTATGTGTGGTGGACAGACAGCGGGGCTGTAGCCTGTTGCCTGGCCATCACACGGGTGTCAAACAGACAACCTGACAAACAAAGACAGATATTTGCCTTTACAGCTGTCCACACACCGCAATGGAGAAGAGAGAGTGAGAGAGATATCAACAGAAAGAGAATGACTAAAAGAAAAAGAGAATGAGTGATAGGGAGATGTCCATGTTGATCACACCAGATTGGGGACCGTGTTCATGAGGGAATCACAACAGAGTACTATTCTAACCCTTCTAAACCTTTCTAATCTTCTAAAAATGATCACTGTGTCACAGTGTTGGATCCTGTTCCCGAAGGAATCTTCTAAGTGCTTTAAAGACACGGCTGTAGTGTATTCCCTATGGAAGGGCAGGGCAGGTTGGGTAATGTAGTTGAATGAGTGTGTAATCAGGGACTCAGTGCCGTTCCACTCCAACTACCATTAATCACACTGACACTGTTATTAGGCTGCAATGGCAACCTAGGGAATACTTTGAACACCAGAGAGTATGCACGCACACACGCACACGCACACACGCACACACGCACACACACACACACACAAACACAAAGTGCGATGGGCTCAGGTCCAAATCCCGCGGAGTGAGAGCTCCCCTCCCTCCTTTCTCCTCCTCCTTTTCCTTCTCTCCTTCTCCCTCTCTCCTTGGCAGGTACAGTGATTAAGATACTAGAGCTCCTTGGGGACCTTATCTCTCTGTCCCTGGCCTCAGCCTGGCGCTGGCTGCCTTCATAGGGAGGAGGTACAGCATGTGACCTGTCTTTATAGCTTCAACACTGTGACCTCAACATGCCTTTCAGACAGGCTGCCTTTCCTCATTGCATTTCCTCAGCACCTTGCTCTCGGGTTGCACAATTCCAGTAACTTTCCCAAAATGAAATAGTTTTCCAGAAATCCTGGTTGAAGGATTCAGGATTTCCTGCTTATTTCCTCCTGATTCTGGGAATCTTCCATCCAGGATTTCTGAAAAACCTGGGAATTTTGCAACCCTACTTGCCCATATCAGAGAAAAAAAACACACCCAATAGAAGGTAACACAGACAAAAGCTGGTGCTGGTTCATTGAAACCCTGGTCTTGTCAGTTTGCTTTGCTTGCTCATCCAAAGGGGAGGAGTCACAGTCAGAACAAGGAAGAAAAGTAAGAAAGTTCAGAGTCCTTCGCATCAAAAGTTTTGATTCCCCAAACCAACCATGACCTACATCAGCCAGGTCACAGCACAGGGCTGCTCAGTGTTAAAAAACCTCTTACTGTCTCAAAACCTTGAATCCGCTCTACTGTCCAAAACATCCCTACATCCCTTTCCTCTCTCTTTCCTGATCCGTCTGGACAAAACATCCCTCCGGTCTCTTTTCTCATCCTCTCCTATCCTCTCTTCCCTGACCCCGACCCTGAACCCAGCCTGGACAGAACTGTCAAGCTTTCAGTAAATTCCTACTAGCAGCTTCTCTTTCTCAGGGGAACTCGCAGGCAGCATTCTCAGAAAACATTGATCTTCCCCTTGCTTTCCTTAGAGTCTCACCAACATCCAGAGCTGGACCAGGGCAGGCATTGACTTGGCCTGTACTGGCCCCTGGGCCCTCACTGCCACCATGCCTCTGATGTGTGGAGACTCCTGAAAGCTCGTGGGGCCAGGAGGCTAAATTGCTTTTCTCGCTAGATCAGCACAACACTGAACTACCTCTCCCTTCCCTGTTTGAGATTTGAGACGAGGTAACATGCCTATGTGTGCGAGAGGGAGATCTGCTGTGGGGAGGGTATGAGTTGAGTGCTATGACCAAAAGTTAGACAACAAAGATATTAGCTGGAATTTAATTGACCCTGCCATAGCAATGTTAACGCATTGTCTTGTTTACAAACTGCAACACAATCTCATAAAATGATTACTCTGAAAACAGGAAGATTCTAGTTGTTGAACAGTGGTGGAAGAGAGATTTAGAGAACAATTGAAGATTAAAATATGTCTAACTAATTCTGATAGGCCTTGGAGCCGGTATGGAAATCAAATTAAGATGCATTCGAGTCTATCTATCTATGCATTACATTATTACACTGACTGAGGCAGCTATACCTCTATCTCACTGTTGAAAGCCACCCAGTGGTGACTTAGGAAAGGGACTACGGCATCCATATTAGGAAATCCATCCGTTATCAGATGAAACTCAACTGACAAATGAGGGACTTCCTAAGATGGAGTCTGTAAGCGACAAACAAACAAATCACGGAATCATATTATTTTTCATCAAGAGCTACTATGATGAACTGTCTGGGACATCTCTTTCAGAGACTGTTAAAGCTCAAGGTGAGTGTAAAGACATGGGTTCATTTCTGCTAAACATACCAAATGGTCATAATTCACCTGAGCTTGCTTGAGTCAGTTAATTTGATTAATGCCTCAATTAGCACGTCATTGATAACATTTATATTAAATAAATGCCTTCTGATAACCTTCCGTGTCCATCCTTGAGGAGCAAGACACACATACAGACACATAGAGGCAAGCGCACACACATTGAGAGGCAAACACACACAGAAACATAACTAACTTGGGTTAAAAATATAAATCCATAAAGGCAGATAAGGCTCCATCTATTTCCTCTGGGACCCTGGCTAGCCCTGCCAAGGATGAGGGAATACACACACACACATACAATCACATAACACATACACACACACCCACACACACACACAAGGGAACATGCTTTAAGAGATTAGCGCACAGCCACGAATCCCTGCACTTCCTATCAGAACGTCAGATATAGCGTAGGATGGGAGTCACAAGTGTCACTGCTTTTATCACACACACACCAGGAGGAAGGGGAGGAGGAGGGTGAGGCAGGAAGAGAGAGAAAGGGATATAGAAGGAAGAGAAGGAAAAGAGAGAGATAGTGATAGAGATGAGGAAGAAAGAGGGGGTGGGAGAGGTAGGAAGGGAAAGAAAGAGATATAGAAGAGAGAGAAGAAAAAGAGAGAGAGAGAAAAGAGAGAAGGAGGAGAGAGGGAGGGTAAGGGAGAGAGAGAGAGAGATAGAGAAGGAGAAGAGAGAGGGAGGGTAAGGGAGAGAGAGAGAGAGAGACAGAGAAGGAGAAGAGAGAGGGAGGGTAAGGGAGAGAGAGAGATAGAGAAGGAGAAGAGAGAGGGAGGGTAAGGGAGAGAGAGAGAGATAGAGAAGGAGAAGAGAGAGGGAGGGTAAGGGAGAGAGAGAGAGATAGAGAAGGAGAAGAGAGAGGGAGGGTAAGGGAGAGAGATAGAGAAGGAGAAGAGAGAGGGAGGGTAAGGGAGAGAGAGAGGTAGAGAAGGAGAAGAGAGAGGAAGGGTAAGGGAGAGAGAGAGAGATAGAGAAGGAGAAGAGAGAAGGAGGGTAAGGGAGAGAGAGAGAGATAGAGAAGGAGAAGAGAGAGGGAGGGTAAGGGAGAGAGAGATATAGAGAAGGAGAAGAGATGGCGAGGGTAAGGGAGAGAGAGAGAGATAGAGAAGGAGAAGAGAGAGGGAGGGTAAGGGAGAGAGAGAGGTAGAGAAGGAGAAGAGAGAGGGAGGGTAAGGGAGAGAGAGAGAGATAGAGAAGGAGAAGAGAGAAGGAGGGTAAGGGAGAGAGAGAGAGAGAGAGACAGAGAAGGAGAAGAGAGAGGGAGGGTAAGGGAGAGAGAGAGAGATAGAGAAGGAGAAGAGAGAGGGAGGGTAAGGGAGAGAGAGAGAGATAGAGAAGGAGAAGAGAGAGGGAGGGTAAGGGAGAGAGATAGAGAAGGAGAAGAGAGAGGGAGGGTAAGGGAGAGAGAGAGGTAGAGAAGGAGAAGAGAGAGGAAGGGTAAGGGAGAGAGAGAGAGATAGAGAAGGAGAAGAGAGAAGGAGGGTAAGGGAGAGAGAGAGATAGAGAAGGAGAAGAGAGAGGGAGGGTAAGGGAGAGAGAGATATAGAGAAGGAGAAGAGATGGCGAGGGTAAGGGAGAGAGAGAGAGATAGAGAAGGAGAAGAGAGAGGGAGGGTAAGGGAGAGAGAGAGGTAGAGAAGGAGAAGAGAGAGGGAGGGTAAGGGAGAGAGAGAGAGATAGAGAAGGAGAAGAGAGAAGGAGGGTAAGGGAGAGAGAGAGATAGAGAAGGAGAAGAGAGAGGGAGGGTAAGGGAGAGAGAGAGATGGAGAAGGAGAAGAGATAGCAAGGGTAAGGGAGAGAGAGAGAGGAAGCGAGATACCGAGGGTAAGGGAGAGAGAGAGAGGAAACGAGATAGCGAGGGTAAGGGAGAGAGAGAGGAAGCGAGATAGCGAGGGTAAGGGAGAGAGAGAGAGGAAGCGAGATAGTGAGGGTAAGGGAGAGAGAGAGAGGAAGCGAGATAGCGAGGGTAAGGGAGAGAGAGAGAGGAAGCGAGATAGCGAGGGCCTCAACGTTTGTTGCCTTTATTTTTATATTTCTCCCTCCACCATTTTTCTGAAGCGTTTTTCTTCCTTTGCTCCCATCAATAATGTTTTGTATAACTCAGCCATGCATATAAGCCAGAAAATTCCATCGTTCACAGTATTAGTTCAATGACTTCCTGTTATTTTGAATCATCTTGATGTTGGTGTGAGTCCAATTGGCCTTGATTATTGTGTGTGTGTGTGTGTGTGTGTGTGTGTGTGTGTGTGTGTGTGTGTGTGTGTGTGTGTGTGTGTGTGTGTGTGTGTGTGTGTGTGTGTGTGTGTGTGTGTGTGTGTGTGTGTGTGTGTGTGTGTGTGTGTGTGTGTGTGTGTGTGTGTGTGCGCGTGTGTAAGAAAGAAGGTCAGCCTGGAATTTTCTGTTTTTGTATTTTTCTGTTTCATTTGTTTGTGTTTTAGTTGTTTTATATTGTAACCTCAGGCTTCCCTCACCTCTGATGATCTCTGAAGGGCGGTAGAGGTGGTGATTGGGAACTCGCAGACTTGACTTGCTGTTTGTCTTTGCGCGTGTTGCTGCATTGTGTAATCTGTATCGCTGGTTGGCAGGGTACTGAGGTCGCAGGCCTGTGCTATGTTTGTTGTGTTCACTGGGGCCGAAAGGCACCGATGCAGATTCTGCCATTTACAAAGTGACACAGTGCTTATGCTGTGGAAATGGGAAATGGGCTAACCAACACCAGCTGCTCATGAATGTGACATAGAGAGAGAGACTCTAGCTACACACACACACACACACACACACACAACTAACTTCCGTACACAAACAATCAGAGTCCGTGTGGCAGATAACGTGATTCCCAGGGTGAGGGTCGGGATCCAAACAGACGACCGGGACTCGGTTCAAAAACATGCAATCCTTACTAAACTTCAAGGTATTGACTTGATATTGATACTATATAACGAGTGACACAGCCTCTTCCGCTGGCATAGTAAATATCACAGCTAGTCACTGTAAGCAAGGATATACTGTAGTTATACCAGCATTGTCAACAAACACACTCACTCTGTCTCTTTCTCTCTGTTCTTATAAAATTTGGGCTGACACTACTGACTCCCCTCTCTTTCTCAACTCAGCACCAGTGAATGTATTAAGGAATTATCTCTCTCTCTCTCTCTCTCTCTCTCTCTCTCTCTCTCTCTCTCTGTCTCTGTCTCTGTCTCTGTCTCTGTCTCTGTCTCTCTCTCTCTCTCTCTCTCTCTCTCTCTCTCTCTCTCTCTCTCTCTCTCTCTCTCTCTCTCTCTCTCTCAGTTCACTGCAGAGCCACCTGTTCTAGCAGCATGTCCCCCCAGGGTCCCACCATGGAGAGGAAGGGAGCAGTGTGCCCTGTTTGAAAAAAAGGAGAGGAGGGGAGGGACACCGAGAGACAGAAAAGAGAGAAAGAACAGAGAGTTCATTCTCTAAAAGCCTGCAAGGTACTGAGATGAAACAAGTGGTAGATCACACATGTTAGACGAAGGGAATGAGAGAAATAACGAGAGAGGAGAGAGCTTCTGGGAAGGAGAGGAGTGTTACAGTATGGAGATGCTTTGGCAGACAGGGGGAGGGGTTGGAGAGGGTTTCGGGTCACTGGCTGGGTGGTTGGTGGCTCGGTGGGTGGCTGGCTGGGTTGCTGGCTGGCTGGCTGGCTGGCTGGCTGGCTGGCTGGGTGAGTGGCTGGCTGGCTAGTAAATCAATATTGATTTCTGCAGAGAGAAGATACCCTGCCTGCCATCCTCAGTCCGATAGACACTACTCATATCCACTCATGCCTGTATGGCTGCTCACTTTGTATTTTTCACCCCCCCAAAAAAACATCTATAAATCACTATGCCCTTTCCTTGATCTCTTGGCTCATAATGGATATGATTGAATACATGGTGACATCCAGAACCAGCTTGTATAATCTGTACTGTAACAAGGATCTGGAAACAGGAGAACGAGACATTCTCTTGAATTAGTGTATTTTTCTAAAACCACAGCGGAGACACAGAAACACCTCAGACATCAGGTCTCTGTGGAGAGGAGACATGGAGGAAGAAAGAAGACACTAACCATGTCCTGTAAGGAGACTGGGTTGGGTGGGAAGAGGGGGAGCTATTACAGGGCTCTGCAACACGTGTTCCCAGGTAGAATAACCTGACGCTGGTTGATAAAAACAGCCCTGAGAGGAGAGAAGAACTGTATGGAACAGCCCCTTTCTCTGTCTGTCCGTCTGTCCCTCTCTGACTATCAGTGGCACTGCAGTGCGGTTGATGCTCAGCCCAGGTATGAGGTCTGCCAGTATGGACCAGGGCCCAGTGCTTCCCCTACTTCCCATCCTCCCCCCACATCCAGTCGGTGCGATAAGACAGTATCAGTTACAGCCCTGCTGAGTGCCCGCATGTATGTGCATCTGGAGTAGAGCAGGGAGTTGCAGAGAGAGAGGAAACGAGAGCAGAGAGAGAGAGAGAAAGAGAGAGAGAGCAGAGAGAGAGGGAGAGAGAGCAGAGAGAGTGAAGAGAGAGAAGAGAGAGAGAGAGCAGAGATAGCAGAGAGAGAGAGGGAGGACAGAGAGAGCAGAGAGAGAGAGAGAGAGCAGAGAGAGAGAGAGAGAGCAGAGAGAGCAGAGAGAGAGAGAGAGAGAGAGAGAGAGAGCAGAGAGAGAGAGGGAGAGCAGAGAGAGCAGAGAGAGAGAGAGAGAGCAGAGAGAGAGAGAGAGAGAGAGAGAGAGAGAGAGAGAGAGAGAGCAGAGAGAGATAGAGAGAGCAGAGAGCTGAGTTGCATGCAGGCCCCACATAGATCTGAAAGAATTAGATAGGTATACGCAATATCACAGTAGCTCTTTACTTGGATGAGCCAGATAGGATTTTCGCTATATTATGTATCCAGTCCCATGTGCCTAAGGGGTACGGATAGAGGTTAATTCTAGAAAGAGATAAAGGGTATATCCTACACCCCTCTTCACCCAAATAAGTGTAACATCTGCTTTACCCCAAGCAGACACCATGGAGGGGTCTTATGAGTGTGAGAGAGAAGGGTAGCGAGACTGAATAGGGGCTAGACTTAGGGGTCAAGTAATCTGAACCCGAGTACATCAACTTGAAATTATACCATAGTAAGTGTCAATCTGTGGCCTACATCTTCACCACAATAATATTAATCAGATCCAAACCAGTAACTTGTCTTGAATATATCTAGCAACAAGTAATAACTGTTGGGTTAGTTGCATGTTTTGGACTTTAGGGGGCACACTCTACTTGCCCTATAGACCTTAGCGTTCTCTTCTCTAAAGGAGGATATGCCAACGCTACAATTGCCTGCACACGGAACACACGGCACGCTTTAAAACATAAGGTAGTTTACATTTGAAATCTATCACTGAATCAATGGGGTGAATTTGAGGCACCAGTCAAATCTCATTGAATCAAATCAAATGATTTCAATCCCGTTGAGAGAGCAGAGAGAGCAGAGAGAGCAGAGAGAGCAGAGAGAGCAGCTCAACGGCCCAGAAAGACACAAAAGGCTGAATGTGCACTTTTCTCGCAAACAAAAAGCATCCAATGAACTTTTCAAAACGTCCTAGCTCAGATCGGATTGGTTTCCTCAGACACAAAGCCGCACTTTCAGCCAATGGGCTTGGCCGGTGTGGTTCCAAAAAGCCAAACAAAACAGGCATTACTTCAAGTTGTTTGTCCCCCTCAGTCTTTTAGAGGCACAAACACTGCTTACTTATTCATTAGCCATCACTCTACCAAACACACACACACACACACACACACACACACACACACACACACACACACACACACACACACACACACACACACACACACACACACACACACACACACACACACACACACACACACACACACACACAGAAAACCCATCACTCAGGCAGATACAACTGAGAGACGTGTGTAATCCAGAATCTTAATTCACATCCGGCATAGCCACAGTTTAATGGGAATGGCTTCTAGCAAATAAAGCTGTTGGAAACTGAAATCAATAGTCATAAATCAGCATAATAAGCATCTCCGGCTGAGGAGGAGAAAACACACGCTGTTCTATCAGTTCATCAAATGTTTGCGAGCGTCTCACACACACACATACATGGAAAACACACTGTTCTCTAGTCCATCAGGTGTTTACGAGTGTATCTCCTTAATCCTCGCCACATCCACTATGGACAGCTGCCTACAAATCATCAGTGATGCAGATGAACCAATGAAAGCCCAAGGAGGAAAGATAGACTTGAGGAGGCCCATTAATAGAACTGTCCAGTGCCTCAGGCTGGTGCCCACAGACATTCAGCATCGCTAAGTCATTAAAAACAAACAGTTTGCTTACTTTGTGAGAAGCTAGAGGGGACAATATTGGTGCAGAAATATGTCAATTATCCTCTTTATATTCTGTGCAAAATGAAGGATATTGCAGTGTAACAGAATATGCAATACAAAGTAACTGTTGAATTTACAGTGTTTTCTACATAATCAAACATCATATCTGACGTGTAAAGAAAATAGTCTGCTTGTTAAATTGTTCATTTTGTATTTGTATATGTATTATGGATCCCCATAATGCCAAGGCAGCAGCTACTCTTCCTGGGATCCAGCTACATTAAGGCACTTATACAATTTTAAAAACATTACAATACATAACAGATTTCACAACAAATTAAGTTGGCTCCCGAGTGGCGCAGCGGTCTAAGTGCAAGAGGCATATCAGTGCAGGAGGCGTCACTACAGTCCCTGGTTCGATTTCAGGCTGTATCACATCCGGCTGTGATTGGGAGTCCCATAGGGCGGCGCACAATTGGCCCAGCGTCGTCCGGGTTTGGCCGGTGTAGGCCGTCATTGTAAATAAGAATTTGTTCTGACTTGCCTAGTTAAACAAAGGTTAAATAAAACAATAAAACAAATGTAAAAGTGTGTGTCCTCAGGCCCCTACTCTACTACCACATATCTATAACACAAAATCCATGCGTACGTGTGTGTATAGTGCATATATTATCGTGTCTGTGCCTATGTTTGTGTTGCTATGCATGAATTACTTGATGTGGAATAGAGTTCCATGTAGTCATGGCTCTATGTAGTACTGTGCACCTCCCATAGTCTGGACTTGCGGACTTTGAAGAGAAGATGTCTTGTATAGAAAAAATGGTTTCCGTCTATCAGAGAGTCAGAGCTGATTCAGTCTAACTGCTGCTGAACAACAAGCAGCAGGGGTATGTGGTACCATACACTACTAAATCACAAATGGCACCATATTCCCTATTTAGTGCAGTATTTTTAACCAGGGCTCATAGAGTTCTGGTCAAAAGTGGTGCGCTTTGTAAGGAATGGGGTGCCGTTTGTGACGCAGCCTAGGTAACTCCTGACGTCTGCCATCCTTGTTTACCCGTTCCCTTGGCCCCCTAGCATGGTCCAGAAATGTCATGCAGACAACAAGACAACAATAGCAGTGACAGTGGCTGTGACCTATAATAACAGCCTGGACAGGGCTGTGTGTGGATAGTAGAGGGGGTTAGGGGGGAACTTGTTTGCCTGCTGTTGCTGGTCTGTGGAGACGCTGGAGGGGCTGGTGACACACTTTCCCTGAAGTACTGGTAGGCCCAGCCTCCTCCTCCCACCAACCCCCTTACAACCCAAGCAGTGTGGTTACGGGGACACAATCTGGTATTGGGTCAAAGAATCCAATGAATCCATGGCAGAGAGGGACACACTCTGAGAGGGGAGAAGGGATCAGAATAGAGAACTTAAGACTCTTTGAGAGGAGTGAAAGAGAAAGAGAGAGGCAGAGGTAGAGAGCATGCCACGAGGGAAAAGGAAATGGAACATTACTGTCCTTCCACCTGTCAGAGTGTGTGTGTGTGTGTGTGTGTGTGTGTGTGTGTGTGTGTGTGTGTGTGTGTGTGTGTGTGTGTGTGTGTGTGTGTGTGTGTGTGTGTGTGTGTGTGTGTGTGTGTGTGTGTGTGTGCGTAGTTGCTGCGTGCTGTGCGTCCTGTACTGCACAACCATCTGTTGTGCACCAAAGGATTTTGTGTTATATAAATAATGTAACTGTGTAATAGTTGTGGTATTATAAATAATGTAACTGTGTAATAGTTGTGGTATATAAATAATGTAACTGTGTAATAGTTGTGGTATATAAATAATGTAACTGTGTAATAGTTGTGGTATATAAATAATGTAACTGTGTAATAGCTGTGGTATATAAATAATGTAACTGTGTAATAGCTGTGGTATATAAATAATGTAACTGTGTAATAGCTGTGGTATATAAATAATGTAACTGTGTAATAGTTGTGGTATATAAATAATGTAACTGTGTAATAGTTGTGGTATATAAATAATGTAACTGTGTAATAGTTGTGGTATATAAATAAATGTAACTGTGTAATAGCTGTGGTATATAAATAATGTAACTGTGTAATAGCTGTGGTATATAAATAATGTAACTGTGTAATAGTTGTGGTATATAAATAATGTAACTGTGTAATAGCTGTGGTATATAAATAATGTAATGCTGTGTAATAGCTGTGGTATATAAATAATGTAACTGTGTAATAGCTGTGGTATATAAATAATGTAACTGTGTAATAGTTGTGGTATATAAATAATGTAACTGTGTAATAGTTGTGGTATATAAATAATGTAACTGTGTAATAGTTGTGGTATATAAATAATGTAACTGTGTAATAGCTGTGGTATATAAATAATGTAACTGTGTAATAGCTGTGGTATATAAATAATGTAACTGTGTAATAGCTGTGGTATATAAATAATGTAACTGTGGAATAGTTGTGGTATATAAATAATGTAACTGTGTAATAGCTGTGGTATATAAATAATGTAATGCTGTGTAATAGCTGTGGTATATAAATAATGTAACTGTGTAATAGCTGTGGTATATAAATAATGTAATGCTGTGTAATAGCTGTGGTATATAAATAATGTAACTGTGTAATAGCTGTGGTATATAAATAATGTAAATGTGTAATAGCTGTGGTATATAAATAATGTAACTGTGTAATAGCTGTGGTATATAAATAATGTAACTGTGTAATAGCTGTGGTATATAAATAATGTACCTGTGTAATAGCTGTGGTATATAAATAATGTAACTGCGTAATAGTTGTGGTATATAAATAATGTAACTGTGTAATAGCTGTGGTATATAAATAATGTAACTGTGTAATAGCTGTGGTAAATACATAATGTAACTGTGTAATAGCTGTGGTATATAAATAATGTAACTGTGTAATAGCTGTGGTATATAAATAATGTAACTGTGTAATAGCTGTGGTAAATAAATAATGTAACTGTGTAATAGCTGTGGTATATAAATAATGTAACTGTGTAATAGTTGTGGTATATAAATAATGTAACTGTGTAATAGTTGTGGTATATAAATAATGTAACTGTGTAATAGCCGTGGTATATAAATAATGTAACTGTGTAATAGTTGTGGTATATAAATAATGTAACTGTGTAATAGCTGTGGTATATAAATAATGTAATGCTGTGTAATAGCTGAGCCGTATGATTCACCACCCGTCAGTGACACTCTCCTGGGGATTACAGCATTCTAATATAACACCAACTCAGGCAAGGTCATCATTACAGTTCAGCTCCCCACAGGGAGTCAGAGTCAGCAGCTAGCAGGACACAGAGAGTCAGCAGCTAGCAGGACACATAGAGTCAGAGTCAGCAGCTAGCAGGACACAGAGAGTCAGCAGCTAGCAGGACACAGAGAGTCAGCAGCTAGCAGGACACATAGAGTCAGAGTCAGCAGCTAGCAGGACACAGCGAGTCAGCAGCTAGCAGGACACAGGGAGTCAGAGTCAGCAGCTAGCAGGACACAGGGAGTCAGCAGCTAGCAGTACACATAGAGTCAGCAGCTAGCAGGACACATAGAGTCAGCAGCTAGCAGGACACATAGAGCCAGCAGCTAGCAGGACACAGGGAGTCAGCAGCTAGCAGGACACATCGAGTCAGAGTCAGCAGCTAGCAGGACACAGAGAGTCAGCAGCTAGCAGGACACATAGAGTCAGCAGCTAGCAGGACACATAGAGTCAGCAGCTAGCAGGACACATATAGTCAGCAGCTAGCAGGACACAGAGAGTCAGCAGCTAGCAGGACACAGAGTCAGCAGCTAGCAGGACACAGCGAGTCAGCAACTAGCAGGACACAGCGAGTCAGAGTCAGCAGCTAGCAGGACACAGAGAGTCAGAGTCAGCAGCTAGCAGGACACAGAGAGTCAGCAGCTAGCAGGACACGAGGAGTCAGAGTCAGCTGCTAGCAGGACCCAGAGAGTCAGAGTCAGCAGGACACAGGGAGTCAGAGTCAGCAGCTAGAAGGATACAATGAGTCAGCAGCTAGCAGGACACAGAGAGTCAGAGTCAGCAGCTAGCAGGACACCGGGAGTCAAAGTCAGCAGCTAGCAGGATCCAGAGAGTCAGAGTCAGCAGCTAGCAGGACACAGGGAGTCAGAGTCAGCAGCTAGCAGGACACAGGGAGTCGGAGTCAGCAGCTAGAAGGACATAGGGAGTTAGCAGCTAGCAGGACACAGGGAGTCAGCAGCTAGCAGTAAACAGGGAGTCAGCAGCTAGCAGGACACAGGGAGTCAAAGTCAGCAGCTAGCAGGACACGGGGAGTCAGCTGCTAGCAGGACACAGAGAGTCAGAGTCAGCAGCTAGCAGGACACAGAGAGTCAGAGTCAGCAGCTAGCAGGACACAGAGAGTCAGAGTCATCAACTAGCAGGACAAAGAGAGTCAGAGTCAGCAGCTAGCAGGACACAGGGAGTCAGAGTCAGCAGCTAGCAGGACACAGGGAATCAGAGTCAGCAGCTAGCAGGATAAAGGGAGATAGCAGCTAGCAGGACAAAGGAAGTCAGCAGCTAGCAGGACACAGGGAGTCAGCAGCTAGCAGGACACAGGGAGTCAGCAGCTGGCAGGACACAGGGAGTCAGCAGCTAGCAGGACACAGGGAGTCAGCAGCTAGCAGGACACAGGGAGTCAGCAGCTAGCAGGACACAGGGATTCAGCAGCTAGCAGGACACAGGGAGTCAGCAGCTGGCAGGACACAGGGAGTCAGCAGCTAGCAGGACACAGGGAGTCAGAGTCAGCAGCTAGCAGGACACAGGGAGTCAAAGTCAGCAGCTAGCAGGACACAGGGAGTCAGAGACAGCAGTTAGCAGGACACAAGGAATCAAGAGTCATAAGCTAGCAGGACACAGGGAGTTAGAGTCAGCAGCTAGCAGGACACAGAGAGTCAGAGTCAGCAGCTAGCAGGACACAGGGAGTCAGAGTCAGCAGCTAGCAGGAAACAGGGAGTCAGAGTCAGCAGCTAGCAGGACACACGGAGTCAGAGTCAGCAGCTAGCAGGAAACAGGGAGTCAGAGTCAGCAGCTAGCAGGACACACAGAGTCAGAGTCAGCAGCTAGCAGGACACAGGGAGTCAGAGTCAGCAGCTAGCAGGACACAGGGAGTCGGAGTCAGCAGCTAGAAGGACATAGGGAGTTAGCAGCTAGCAGGACACAGGGAGTCAGCAGCTAGCAGTAAACAGGGAGTCAGCAGCTAGCAGGACACAGGGAGTCAAAGTCAGCAGCTAGCAGGACACGGGGAGTCAGCTGCTAGCAGGACACAGAGAGTCAGAGTCAGCAGCTAGCAGGACACAGAGAGTCAGAGTCAGCAGCTAGCAGGACACAGAGAGTCAGAGTCATCAACTAGCAGGACAAAGAGAGTCAGAGTCAGCAGCTAGCAGGACACAGGGAGTCAGAGTCAGCAGCTAGCAGGACACAGGGAATCAGAGTCAGCAGCTAGCAGGATAAAGGGAGATAGCAGCTAGCAGGACAAAGGAAGTCAGCAGCTAGCAGGACACAGGGAGTCAGCAGCTAGCAGGACACAGGGAGTCAGCAGCTGGCAGGACACAGGGAGTCAGCAGCTAGCAGGACACAGGGAGTCAGCAGCTAGCAGGACACAGGGAGTCAGCAGCTAGCAGGACACAGGGATTCAGCAGCTAGCAGGACACAGGGAGTCAGCAGCTGGCAGGACACAGGGAGTCAGCAGCTAGCAGGACACAGGGAGTCAGAGTCAGCAGCTAGCAGGACACAGGGAGTCAGAGACAGTAGTTAGCAGGACACAAGGAATCAAGAGTCATAAGCTAGCAGGACACAGGGAGTTAGAGTCAGCAGCTAGCAGGACACAGAGAGTCAGAGTCAGCAGCTAGCAGGACACAGGGAGTCAGAGTCAGCAGCTAGCAGGAAACAGGGAGTCAGAGTCAGCAGCTAGCAGGACACACGGAGTCAGAGTCAGCAGCTAGCAGGAAACAGGGAGTCAGAGTCAGCAGCTAGCAGGACACACAGAGTCAGAGTCAGCAGCTAGCAGGACACAGGGAGTCCGCTACTAGCAGGACACAGGGAGTCAGAGACAGCAGCTAGCAGGACACAGGGAATCAAGAGTCATAAGCTAGCAGGACACAGGGAGTCAGAGTCAGCAGCTAGCAGGAAACAGGGAGTCAGAGTCAGCAGCTAGCAGGACACAGGGAGTCAGAGTCAGCAGCTAGCAGGACACAGCGAGTCAGCAGCTAGCAGGACACAGCGAGTCAGCAGCTAGCAGGACACACGGAGTCAGAGTCAGCAGCTAGCAGGACAGAGGGAGTCAACAACTAGCAGGACCCAGAGAGTCAGAGTCAGCAGCTGGCAAGACACATGGAGTCAGCAGCTAGCAGGACACAGGCAGTCAGAGTCAGCAGCTAGCAGGACACAGGGAGTCGGAGTCAGCAGCTAGAAGGACATAGGGAGTTAGCAGCTAGCAGGACACAGGGAGTCAGCAGCTAGCAGGAAACAGGGAGTCAGCAGCTAGCAGGACACAGGGAGTCAAAGTCAGCAGCTAGCAGGACACGGGGAGTCAGCTGCTAGCAGGACACAGAGAGTCAGAGTCAGCAGCTAGCAGGACACAGAGAGTCAGAGTCATCAGCTAGCAGGACAAAGAGAGTCAGAGTCAGCAGCTAGCAGGACACAGGGAGTCAGAGTCAGCAGCTAGCAGAACCCAGAGAGTCAGAGTCAGCAGCTAGCAGGACACAGGGAGTCAGAGTCAGCAGCTAGCAGGACACAGCGAGTCAGAGTCAGCAGCTAGCAGGACACAGGGAGGGAGAGAGAGGGGTGGGTGAAAAAAAGGAGAGAAGAACAGAGGAATGATTGCAACAGTTAGTGAGAGTAGTCAGAGGGGCTAGCTAAGACAGAGCTGGAAAGGAGATGGACAGAGGAGAGAGAGAAAGAGAGAGAGAGAGAGAGAGAGAGAGAGAGAGAGAGAGAGAGAGAGAGAGAGAGAGAGAGAGAGAGAGAGAGAGAGAGAGAGAGAGAGAGAGAGAGAGAGAGAGAGAGAGAGAGAGAGAGAGAGAGAGAGAGAGAGAGAGAGAGAGAGATAACAGCCAGGGTTCTCATCACTGGGGTTGTCAATGTTTTTGAAAGTCTCTCTCTCTCTTTTTCCCCATCGACCTGTTAGCAGCGGGACTGGAGATCCAAGGCCCGTAGAGAGGTGATCAATCAGAGAGTTGGTCTTGCAAGGCAAACGTCGTCCTGGCTGGGCCACTACACAGCTGCTCTCTACTTCGCCGCATCCTCCAAAACACCCGCCTGATGACAGTGATGAATGAGGAAACGTTCAAAGTGTTTAGGAGTCTCTGACTCCGCTCATCTACATAATAACTGCCGCATGGCATGCTCTCATCTCACTCCTCCTCTCCTTATCTTTGATGTGCTCCATTCAACTTCTACCTCATCTTACTTTTCCTCTCATCGCACCCATCTTCTCTTCTCTGCTCTCTCTCTTTCGTGTTGACGTATCTGTCGTCATCTAATCCTTGGTGCCATGTAGGCTTGGGCGGTATACCGCATATACCGTATACCGGTGTATAGGGAAATAGCCAGGGGATATCTAGCCAGTTATAACTATAACTATTCAAAACCAATAATATCTGTAGGTATTGGATATCTGTAGGTACTTTTTAAGTAAATACCTTCAGTCAACTTGTGCAATACGTTCAGTGATGGAAAAAGTACCCAATTGTCATACTAGAATAAATAAAAAATCCTTATATTAAGCAAAGCAGACAGCACAATTTTTCTTGTTTTTAAAATGTATGGATAGCCGAGGGCACACTCCAACACTTGGACATTATTTACAAAAGACACATTTGTGTTTAGTGAGTCCGATAGCCCAGAGGCAGTAGGGATGACCAAGTGTTCGCTTGATAAGTGTGTGAATTTGACCATTTTCCTGTCCTGCTAAACATTCAAAATCTAAAGAGTACCTTTTTGTTGTCTGGGAAAACATATGGAGTAAAATGTACAATCATTTCTTTAGGAATGTAGTGAAGTAAAAATAAAAGTTCTCAAAAATATAAATAGTAAAGTTAAGTACAGATACCCCACAAAAAACGATTTAAGTATTACTTATACCAGTGTATACGTTAGGATAGGAGATCCTTCATTTCACCTTCACATGGCAGTCCCCAGTCATGTGATGTTTGTTAACAAGAACACCAAGATAAGAGACCGGTGCCTTGTGAGTCATTCACTGTTGTGCAGCACACACCAGGTGATCTAGTTACAGCCGGCTAGATATCTTATAAATATTAAGTTAACTGTGTAAAATGTGCAAAATGCTCTGCAGTTGTGCATTTGGTTTGCTAACGTAGCAGCTAGTTATCTATCTAGCTATGTATTTAGCTTCTTCGAAAATCCTGCTTCGCTTGGTAACAGCAAAGATGGGATCAAGAGCTTTGCAGTCGAATTCTTGTTTTGTGCGTGCAGCAAACTGTGAGTAGCATTTTTGAATACTTGTATAACTTTACTTTGCATTCTCTATGGGATTTTACATGTACTTGTTAGCATTGCTAACCTTTGGACTATAGAGAGTCAGTGGAGTTTGAAAATAGCACCCCTTGTGTTTAGTGCTGTTATTACTGAATATAAGAGGATGGCACAAGGTTGGTATTAAGGTATGAACATTTGAATACCACCCAAGCCTAGTGCCAAGTTTCTGACATTCACCTTGCTAATGTAGGTGAACTCAAAGTGTTTTGAAGTAGCTAGCTGAGTATTCAACCATTTATTCAATAGACCCATTATTACAGCCAGGGTCTAGAGCCACTTCAGAGTACTGAGATCCTACTGATGTATTCAATTGCAGTATGACATCCCGTGGGACTAAACCAAGGCTACCAGCATAAAAGCTACCTAAGAGCAGAACTAGTGGGAAACGCAAGTACGCACACACTCATTGAGGGTAGTCCTCTAAAAAAAGAGGTATCTCATTCCATAAGGGCTAAGTGCTTCAGAGAGTTCAGAAGTTAACTCCTGACTTCAACCACCAGAGTCTACTCTCTGGGTTGGATTGTCAGTACCCTGTAAGTGCCCTGTTCTAAGGATCTGCTCTGAGGGTCTTGAGAGATGGATCGAAGCTCATTGAGCAGAGCTGTCACAGTACTCAGTGAACCTTGAAGACTCATCCTACAACTAGCCCCAGGCAGTGGAACTGAAACCCTCTACACAGAATAATGTCTGTATTGTCTGACTGACTTTTTCTCCCTGTCTGTCTTCTCTCTCTATCTCTCTCTCCAGCTTCTATATGCTAAAGTGATCCTAAGTTCTTACACGCTCTGTGGTGATGATTTAAAATGAGTTACTAATACAGTATATGTCAAATCAACTTGAACATGAAAAGGACATAAAGGAAAGCCGACATGCTGCTCCCAGGCTTTATTCCTGCACCAACATGGATGTTTCAGCTGCAATAGCCTGCGTCATGTGCTTCAATAACCTGTGTAGGAAGGACACTCGGGTGGCTCCAGTATGTGTGGCCTGGTTTGTGAAGAGATCAGGACCGGAGTGGTTCCTTACAATACAATACATGAGGCAAGGCATCAGTACAAAATGGAGCTAGGACAAATACATTTTAGCTAGCTATCAATACATCATGCTGTATGAGGCACAACCCAGGAACAATCTGTTTTATTCCTTTAGCTTTGAGATATGACTTCTCACTCAGTTCAGTGCTCATGCATATGTTTTATTTGGTGGCTTGGCTCACAAAGAGCATTCTGAATAATGACGAAGAACTCCGTGGAAGCGTTGGGCGGTGTGTACGTGTGTGTTCACCATGGGAGCCCTGTGCGCTGGTCTTATATTTCCCATTAATCACGCATTAGCTGGCGTCGCCCTGAGAGATGAAACACCTAACACACACAAACCAAAACAGCCCCACCACAGAGGATGAAGGATGGAAAACAACAACTGCCATGGTGTCGAGGCCAAAATCAACATGTGTTTGTTTCAATCTTTCTTAAAACGTGGGAGAGGAAGTAGGGGTGAAATGAAGATTCAGGATTATGTTTTCACTGTGATGCACCTCACTCACTAGATAAATTGTTCCCCAACTCTCTCTTTCTTAAAACGTGGGAGAGGAAGTAGGGGTGAAATGAAGATTTAGGATTATGTTTTCACTGTGATGCACCTCACTCACTAGATAAATTGTTCCCCAACTCTCCTTCTCTCTCTCTTTCTCAAACTATCTCTCTTCCTCAAACTCTTTCTCTTGATATCTCTCTCGATCTCTCTATTTCTCAAACTCTGTCCATTTCTATTTATCTCTCGCTTCCTCTCTTTGCCTCCTCCTCCTCCTCCTCCTCCGACGCACGCACGTGGTGTAATAGACCAGTCTAGGGAGATTAACCAGGACAGGCAGAGAATTAGCCTGTGGTTTCAGTCCCCATTACTGACAATCCACAGAAAATAGGATTTCTCCTTCTCCCTGCAGGCCTTCACATCTAACATGCTTAGCTTCAAACACCATGCTACGAATGACACGCTAGGACCACTAAATGTGCAAAGAAACACACAGAAAATACTGTACATATGTTGCAGATGAAAGAAACATACTGTATGTTGGACTTCAAATGCTGTACTGAAAAACACATGGGTACAAAGGCAAATGTAGCACCGGAAGGCATGAACTGGTGTACCGTACAAGTGTATACATACATTATCTCTCTCAAACACGCACACACACGCGCGCGCCGCGCACACACACCATTTAAGTAATTTAGCAGATGATCTTGGAAACCAGTGGCCACAACTAATGTAGGCCAAACAGCCACATACCATGATCACCATCAAGAAAACGATTAAAAATAGCTACTCTCTGCAAAATGAGTACTCACAAGAACTTTTACCACATCTTTCACTCATACCTACAGGTATCTATAGGTATCTTGGCCCTCTCATCATACGGTTTATATAAGGGGGTCCAGCATTCACTTTATTCAATTCATTTTAACTAGATTATTCCTGGGTTACAGCAGCATGCAAAGACATCATGGTGATTTCCCTTCAGAGCAGACAAAGCAATGTATACATTTCATTTGAATATAAAGGGGATGTGTGTGACTTTACATCTCAACCCATTTAGCTCCGTGCTCAGAATACTATGATCAGAATATTATGCCTAATGCGGTCGTCTCAAGTACCACTCAGAGAGCAAAGTACCGCTAAAAACATTGTGTCTAAATTAGATCTACAGCTTGCAGAGGAAAACTTCACATACTTTTAATTAAAGGAAGATTGTGTTATCTCTCTAATTTTCTCTATTTATACATCCTAGTTAGTGAACAAGGGGGAGATATATATATATATATATATATATATATATATATATATATATATATATATATATATATATATATATATATATATATATATGTATATATATATATAGAGAGAGAGAGAGCGAGAGATTGAAAGAGAGAGAGAGAGACAGAGAGAGAGAGAGAGAGAGAGAGAGAGGAGTGT